>NW_004955502.1:5000845-5030189 GCF_000276665.1 Chinchilla lanigera
TCGAGTTTATCTTTCTTTATAGGTGAGTAATACTCCATTGTATAAAAATAACACATCTTTTTTATACACTCTTTGGTTGATGGGCATTTGGGTTGTTTCCAAGATTTAGCTATGACAAATTGTGCTGCGATAAACATGGGTAAACACATATCGCTGTGCTACGATGTTTTAAATTCTTCTGGGAAAATACCCAGAAGAGGAATAGCTGGATCAAGTGGGACCACTAGGCCTAGTGTTGTGAGGAATCTCTACACTAATTTCCATAGCGGTTGTACCAGTCTACACTCCACCAACACTCCCAAAATTGTTATACAGATTTAACGGAAAAGGATCTCTTTTTCCCCACAGCCCTCGCAGTATTTGTTATTAGCTGATTTCTTGATGATAGCCATTCTTTCTGAGGTGAGATGGAATCTCAGTGTTCTTTTAATTTGCATTTCTTGGATGACCAATGATGTTCGACATTTTTTCACATATTTATTTGCTATCTGTATTTCTTCATCTGAAAATTGTCTCTGAATTTTGGGTCTCTGAATTTTGGGTGTTTGATTTCTAAAAATTCTTCTAAATAGAAGTCTATTGTCTGAGGGACAATTGGCTAAAATTTTTTTCCCAATTTGTGGGTTTTCTTTTCACTCTGTTAGTGATTTCTTTTGATGTGCAAAAGCTTTTTAATAAAATGAGATCTCAGTTGTTGATTCTTTGAAGTACTTTCCATGGAGTTTAGCTTTTGTTCATGAACTCTCTGCCTACCCCTATGTCTTCAAGATTTCTACATACTACCTTTTCCAGTAATTTAGTGTTTCTGTTTTAATACTTAGATCTTTGATCCATTTTGACTTGAGTTTAGTTCTTGGTGATAGACATGGGTTCAGTATTAGTCTTCAGCATGTGGAAAGCCAGTTTCTCCAGCACCATTTACTAAAGAGACCATCTTTCTTCCAGTGACCATTTTTGTCCCCTTTGTCAAAGATAAGGTGGTTGAATGTGTTTGTAGTTGTGTCTGCATCTTCCAATCCATTCCACTGATCCTCAGGTCTATTTTTTCATCAGTACCAAGTTGATTTTATCACAGTAGCTGGTAGTATTTCAAGTGAGGTATTGTGATGCCTCCTACTTTGCCTTTGTTACCCAGGATTACCTTTGCTATTCCAGGTCTTCTCTGGTTCCAGATAAATTTTAGGAATGTTTTCTCTAGATCTGTGAATTAGGCTAGTAGTATTTTGATTGGTATTCCTTTAAATCTGTATAACAATTTTGGGAGTGTGGGGATTTTCAGAATATTGATTCTTCCCGTCCAAGAGCTAGTTGTATCTTTCCATTTTCTGAAGTCCTCTTCGATCCCTTTTTTCCAGAGTGCTGTAATTTTCAATGCATAGATCTTTTACTTCCTTTGTTAGATTGATTCCTAAGTATTTCATTTATTTGGATGCTATTGTGAAGGGTGTGGTTTCTCTCATTTCTCTCTCAATGGGTTTGTTGTTTGTGTACGGGAATGCTATTGATTTCTGAGTGTTGACTTTATATGCAGCTATTTGTAACCAATTAATTTTATTATTAAGTCTAGAAATCTTTTGGTGGAGCTTTTGGGGTCTTCCATGCAGAGTATCATGTCATTGGCAAATGACGATAATTTTACTTCTTCCTACTCTACCTTTATTCCTTTTGTTTCTGTGTCTTGTTTGATTGTTCTGGCTAATGTTTCCAGAACTATATTAAGTAGGAGTGGTGATAATGAACATCTTTGTCTTGTTCTTGATTTTGAGTGAAAGCTTTCAATTTTTGTCCATTTAGTATGATGTTGCTTGTTGGTTTGTCATAGATGGCTTCCATCTTATTGAGGTAAAGACCATCTATTCCAATTTCCTGTAGGGTTTTTGTCATGAATGTGTGTTGGACTTTATCAAAAGTTTTTTCTGTGGGGCTGGGCATTTAGCTCAGTGGCACAACACCTGCCTGGCAAGGGCAAGGTCATGAGTTTGATTCCTGGTACTGGAAGAAAAACAAAAAACAAAAAACAAAACAAAACGAAAAAAGCTTTCTCTGCATCTATTGAGATGGTCATGTGAGTTTTGTCTCTGGCCCCTTTGATATGGTATATTATATTTATTAATTTGCATATACTAAACCATCCTTGAATTCCTGGGGAATCCCATTTGGTAATGGTGTATAATCTTCCTGATGATTTGCTGAATTTTGTTTGCTAGTATCTTATTCAGGATTGTTGCATCTATATTCATTAGGAAGATTAGCCTGTAGTTTTCTTTTGTGGTTTGATCTTTCTCTTCTTTTGTTATCAAGGTAATACTTGTCTCCTATAATAATTTAGGGAGAATTTCTTCCTTTGCAATTTCATAGAAGAGATTGAGGAATATTTAGAGGTGACATTAAATCTCCTCTAAATTTCTTGTAGAGTCCAGCAGTGAATCCATCAGGACCTGGGCTTTTCTTTCTTGGTAAGTTGTTAATTGTATTTTCAATCTTATTAACTGATATTGTGTTATTCAGAATTTTTATATCTTCTCGATTCAGCTTTACTAATTCATGTTTCTGGGAATCCATCCATTTCTTCTGTGTTTTCCATCCTATGAGAGTAAACATATTTGAAGTGGGTATTGATGATCTTCTGAATTTCCACAGAATCTGTAGTGATCTCACTCTTTCATTCCTTATTACATGAATTTGAGTTTCTTCTTTCCTTTTTTTGATAAGACTGGCTGGGGTTTATCAATTTCTTTAATTCTTTTAAGAACTGATGTTTCAAATCATTAATTCTTCTTCTTTTTTTTTTTTTTCCTACTAGGAATTGAGTTTAGGACCTTGTCCTTGCCAGGAAGGTGCTATGCCACTGAGTTATACCCTTGGCACAGTTTATTAATTCTTTGTATTGTTTTCTTAGTCTCAGCTGCATTAATTTCTTGTATGGTCTTTTTAATTTCCTTCCTTCTTTGGATTTTGGGCTTGACTTGCTATTCAGTTTTTAGAAGCTTGAGGTGCAGCATTAGGTTGTTTATCTGTGCTCCTTTTGTTTTCCTGATGTTAGAATTCCCCACTTAACTCCCTTCTTAGGACTGCTTTCATTGCATCTCACATTTTCAAGTAGGTTGCATTTGCATTTTCATTTGATTGTAGATATTGCTTAATTTCTTCTCTGACTTCATCTATGATACATTGGTTTTTCAGGAGGGTGTTATTTAATTTCCATGTGTTTATGGAGTTTTGTGTTTTCTTTTGTCCATAATTTCCAATTTCTCTGCATGGTCAGATAATATGCATGGGATAATATCAGTTCCTAGGCACTTACTTAAGCATGTTCTATGGGTTATTATATGGTCTATTTTAGAGAACATCCCATATGCATCTGAGAAAAATGTTTACTCTGGTGTTGCTGGGTGGAATACTCTGTAAATATCTAGTAAGTCCATTTTGCACAAGTTTGGTTCAGTTTTGTTATTTCCTTGCTGATTTTTTGTCTGTTAGATCTATCTCTTTGTGACAATGGAGTGTTAAGGTCTGTGACCCACTTATGTGTAAATATTTATTGTTTTTAATCACGAACTGTGCTATGTATTAATGATGATGTTACTACCCTTAAGTCAAATGTTGGGGAGGTAGACTAGGATAATAAATAATTAAAGTGATATATAATAAATGTAAAAGTACAAAGATTGGCAAGGATTTATGAAAGCAGAGATGTGATTGGTACTGATGCAAATGCAGAAAAACAAATGAGTGTTCTTATTCTTAAATCAATTGCTTTAAATAATTCTAAATCTTTTTCCCCAACAGAGGTCAGGAGTATATTTTTAAAGCTAAGTTGTCCTGGATTGTTATAAATTTTTTCATTAAAACCGACCTTGCCAATTTTACTCAGCACTGACTGTGAAGAATGAAGGAAATCCTACCAGTGCATTCCTGTAGATCTAGTGATTGCCCGGACACTTTGAGATGGCCTGACTGATAGCAGTACCTTAACTTCGCACTGTCTTACTTGCATTTTGTTTGCTGTCTGCTGAGAGACCTAGGAGGCATATTCTCTCAGTCATTTCTGTTTTAGTATGGTCCTGACACAGACAGAAAGACACACCTCATTCCAAATGGTTAAAATGTCCAGGTGACTGTATCTGTTTTCAATTCCATTTTCTCTTCTTCATTCATCTTGACAAGTTCTGAGTTCTCAATCCTTTCATTCCTGAGCCTATCGTGCAATTTTCCCTTGACAAAAGGGATTAATCATCATTTCCAGTCAAGTTCCTTTATTTTTGTCAATGAATTTGACAACATGAAGAGTCAAATAGCCAAAAAGTGCTGTGATTGGCAAAATAAGCCTCCCACCACACAACGTCAATATTCTAACCTCCAGAATCTTCAGATCTGTTGAGTTACGTGGCACAGGTTATGTTCGCATATGGAATTAAGGTTGCTTATGGGATGACTATATGTTGGAGGGACTGCCCTGACTGATCTAGGCAAATCCAATGTAAATGTAAGTGTCTCTGAAAAGGGGAGAAGGAGGAACAAAAGGTGAGACAGAGAGAGGTGTGGCTTGTGAATAGGGGACATAGAGATGCAATATCACTGACTTAGCGAATGAGGGAGGGAACCATGAGTGTAAAAATGTATCCTCTGGAATGAGGGTGGCAAACCTATGGCACACGTGCTTCAACTGGCTCTTTGTTATTATTGAAAGCTTAAAATGTTCATTGTCATTGCTTTAGAAAGTGTAAAAGTGAAAGAAATGAATTACCCGTTAGAGTCCCTGTAAGAGAATAGAGTCCTTCTGCGTGTTTTGATGTGCACCGCATGAAATCCGTGCTATGCTTGCAACCTACAGATATGTGAGGTAATGTTCTTGTACTTGTAAGACACTAAATTTGTGGTGGTCTGTTACAACAGTAATGGACCAGTATTCGCATTATTTTCCTCTTGAATAGGTGCACTAAATTCACTGAGCCCTTGGTTTCAAGGAAAGGGATAAAATTTTTTTTGTGGGGTGAAGTTCACCATTTCAGTCCACATCAATCCATTCTGTCTTTGGAGAAAGAGCATACTGTGTTGGTTTCTTGGTTAGGGCATTCCCAGAATTCTTCCTGCGCTCCAGAAAACCCCCATCAGGAGCATTTCACAAGTACTTATGACATTTACAGCTGGCTTCTGGGGATAGTGCTGAGCAACAGGATGCAGCTCTGTACATTAAGTGTTATGATTTGATGGATCAGTAACACCCAGTCCCAATGGAGATTTTAAGCAGAATAGTAATTTATTGAGTCATAATCAAACATCAAAGCTGTCACCAGAAGCTGGTTTTTAAATGGAGAATAGCTATGGGAAGAATAGGGAGTGTTCTCACAATAAAACCCTGGGGATTTATACTGTACTCCACCTACTGGGCCTTGCAAGAGCTTCACAGAGCTGCTCTACCTACGATGGACACTGTCACACTATTAGGTTCACTGGATTCTAAGCCCAGGAACAAGCACAGTTTGTCCAAGTAACCTGGACCAATACCAGAGCCTTCTTTCATTTTAGTGTTTCTCTGTGAAGCTAGGAGGGTTACAGGTTACCCAGGAAAAGGATCAAAGTGCCACCGATCATTTTACTTTCAAAAGTTTTAGTTTTACAACTCCTTTTAGTAACCTATTTCAGAGATGCCTGTTGATAACTGCCAGTTTTCTTTTTTAGCTTGCACTAGATATTATGAGTGTAATGTTTCGTGGTATAAGAAGAAGGTTCAATTTCTGATAGACTCTGTAATGACAGGGGCCAAGGTACTCAATTGTGATAGGACATCTAGAGTGTATTGCTATCCCAGGCCTGAGAAGCCAAAGTTCTTTTGATTGCTCTTACCAATGAGGATGGGACAGAATAATATCATAAGCTAATAGCCACCTACCAGTTGAGGAGGGTTGAGTTGAGTTACTCTAGTTCAGCAAAATTGTAGCTTTAGCTGGCATTGCAACTTAGTTACAATATTGATTTTTCATCTCAATTTTTCAGTGGTGAAAAGATTTGTTAATGATCACCTCTACATCTTGTAGGTCTTTCATAATTCCGGTAATCCATGCAATACCCCTGGGAATGGAGTGTTGATTTTAGTTTCCTTTATCAGTAATGTGTGTGGTTGGTTTTTTGGATGTCCTGATGGCCCTTCCCATCATTCTATTGGTTCAACCACTGAAGCAGCATTCTGCTGTTTACTAAATGTGCGTGTTTGGAGAAATAACTACAGTAAAGTTCTGGGGTCCCACCAAAGTAGTGTGAGAACTGAGGCCAAAGCACCATTTCAAGGCACCTAACTTGCATAAGCACCAACTCTGACCTGTGAGCCTTGGTGCCTTTTGTTTTCTCTGGGTATTGGAATCAGTTCAGAACCAATATGTAGTATCTATTCAAAACTCTTGGTATTTACCTTCTCATAATGCTCATTCAAGATTCAAAGAGTATATATTTCAAACTTCTTCTTCAAAAAGACTCTTTTTCCTTAGAGTGCTTTTAGGTTTATGAGCTAGGGAAAACCTTACAAGTTCCTACTCCTGTATCTGAACTTTAAGTTCTGTCAGCTAAATCTAGAATCTTTTTTTTTTTTTTTTCACTAGTTTTTGTTAAGAAACACTTTCATAGTTTTGGTCACCCAACCATCCACTTTAATCTTATGATACCATGACCAAGAGCCATAGCCACAGAACTGCAGTGTACGAACCATGTTGGTTACTGCTTTTGCTGCAGCCTTGGCCAGCCCTTCTGGCTGTGATGGAAACTACCGTTATGGACCACTTTGGGATCCTACCATCCGTCGCTCACTGAAATCTGGAAATAAATTTCACTGTACATTTCACCATCACTACTGTGTTCTCCAGCCTAAAGTGTTCCTGAGAATGTTTATCACCCTTTACAGCACATATTGAAAGGTCTTAGTGAGGTTACTGTCCTATGTGCCCTCCAAGAGTATGTGGGTAGGAGGTGATTAATTAGGTGCACATAATGGTTCTCTTTCACCTCCCTGAATTTTAGGACTCTTTGTTCTGGCATTGGGGTAGTTCTGTGTCTCAGATGACAATGGGCACTGCTTGTGCAAGATTTAAGGAGTTTCACAGATTGTTGACTCTATCCCAAAGTGCCTGGGAAGAGTGTGTATCTACCCTCTTTTGTGAGTGTCTCTCTGAGACATGATTGAAAATACAGTGATGCAGCTGTTGAGGGCCAGTCAGTGGAATAACAACCTCATAACAGCTGCAGCGTGTCCTCCTCTACCTGATTCGCTTAGTCTTGCACAGCGCAACTTTTGACTCTTCCCCAAAGTTAACATGACCCTAAAAGGGATATGATTTGAATTGAATCCAGACATCCAGGAAGCCAAAACAGCACAAATGAAGAAACCTATGAAAAAACAGTTCCAGAACTGCTTCAGGAAGTGGCCAGAATGATGGAATAAGTGTGCTTGAAGTGAGGGGGAGTGTAAGTAGGTAACACTGGTTAAGTACTGGCAACATTTTTTTACTGTAATAAATTTTTAAACATTTACACATATACTGTCTTCATTACTTTCTTCTCACTGAGACACAATTCCAGACACCCACAATTTAAAAGAAGAAAGTTTTTTTTGCTCACAGACTATAGAGATTTCAGTCCACAGTTGGCCAGCTCCAAGACAGGCTGGCATAGCTGGCTGGAAGAACAGCCCCTGGCATAGCAGGCAGAAGCAGGGAGAGAGATCAGGGAGAAAGGAGGGAAAAGACCCTTCCAGGCCACTCCTCCATGACCCTCCTCTGACCAGGCTTCACCTCCCAAAATCTTATCTAGCTATAAACTTGTCAGCTATGAGGGGACTAATTCACTGTGAATAACATACCCCCCACGATCAATCACCTCCCAAAACAGCACCTACGAGCCTATGAGGCTTTGGGAGGACACCTTAGATATAAACCATAGCACACATCACATTTTTCAATCACATCTCATATTTTGTCCTTCTCATTTTAATACTTTAGAAAAATTGCTGTACACTTACAAACTCCTAGATTTTCAAATTGACAAGATCTTACTATTTGGTCTACCCATTTTGTCTTCAAGAATTATATATTTTATATGTTCTTCTGAACTATTGTGTGTTCTAATTCTATTTTTGAGGTTAGAAGACAGGGGTAGTAAGGTATACTACTGAGGAGAATTTGCATGATATTTAGAGACAAATTCTTCAAGTCAAAGTAGTGTATGATTTTTCTTTCATATGTAGGAGAAGGAGCTGTTCTAATTAGCAGGGTGTTTCTTTCTTTAGCATAGGAAGTCTTGCAAATTAGATTGGTGCTACAACTCTGTAATTCTTTTAATTAATACTTAAACATGATACTTACTTGAAAGTGATTTACTGTTACTGCCAAGAATACATTTCTATAAAGATGTGGTTTTTCATACTTTCCAAGTATGTCTTTAAATTTGAGTCCTTGGCTTTTAATAAAAGCTTTTCATTGCATACTTTCTGAAGAGCAATCAGGGAAATCAATTCACCGTGTAGCTTTTCACCACCATTATCATCACAGTGGCCACTCACGATGCCAAAGTGCACCACAGACTACTAATGTCTCATTCTCCCCGTGAATGGTCATTGGAAACATGCAAAAGAATCCCAGCATTTCATCTGGTTAGCTGCATCCTCTGGCTATTCTTGGTAAAAATTCCTAGTTAGTAACTTATCAGAATAGAAATTCCACACTCCAAAAGTAGCTAAAGGGAATTACATAGAGGAATGATTCAACCAGTGGGTGCAAATTTTCAGTTATAAGATGAACAAGTCCTAGGGCACTAACGTGGCACAGATGATGACAGCTGCATTAATCAATTTGATTGTGATAAGCACTACACAGGCATCATGCTGTATATCTTGAATATGTTATCAGTTACATATTTTAAGGTAAAGTACAGGGGCAATTTACAAAAGTGTAGAGAGGTAAAGGAAACAAGTCAAAAGCAGCGCTGTGAGCCTAATGCTTTGGGACATTACTCAGAGGAAAGATGCACACTTAGGTGAAAGAACTTTGTTATTGGTACATGTGTCAATAGGGAGCTGAGGGAACAGGTTCTCTGACTTTATTCCTTTGCCTAATCTACCACCCGAGGATCCTACTCAAGGACCTTACCAGAAGCTGGGAGCAAAGAGAGCCCCAACAGGACAGCTTCACTTTAGCTTCAGCTTTGCTTAATTTTATCATCTTCTCTCCGTATAGCACTGTCCCAAAGTGACAAAAACAAAACAGAAAACACATCAAGGCTTGTTTTTGTATCAGGTAATTTGTAAAGTCCTCAAGATAATTTATAGCAAAAATTACATTTTTGGATAAGTATTTTCCTTACATTTACTAAACTCAAGTTAGTGAAACTAACATAAGAATTTTTTTTTTTCATGAAACAAGTATCAGAGAAGGGAGATCTAAATAGAAGTTTGACAAATTGTAAAAATCATATCTACTGAGAGACTAGTTGAGACACTGACTTATGCAATGCCATAAAAAAGATGAATTTGAATCATTTGTAGGTAAATGGACGTACCTTAAGACGATGCTGTTAAATGAAATAAATATGACACACAAGCTTAAATACTGCATAGTTTCTCTTATATGAAAAACCCAAAGTATAAACAGAGAGCAAAATAACACTGATAATAAAAAGTAGGGAGACAGATTTTTCTCAAAATGTGAAGTGGATCAAGAGATCAAAGGAAGGGGCAGAGGGAGGGGAAATGGGATGAAAAATATTACAATGTGCTATGTACAGGTGCCAACTCCACACAAAGATTGTAAACATTATGTAAGGATAAAAATGAAGAAAAATTACATCAATAAGTTGTTAGAAATAACACAAAATGTAATTTAGAGAGATGCAGCATTCAGACTATCAAACCATGAACAGGAAGGATATTTCCTCTTGGAACCAAATTGCATTTTATTTAGAGAAAGACGAAAGTACCTCAAGGAGAAATGTTGAAATCAAATCATAATTTAAAATTGTAATATCTTTCATCTAAAAAACTGAACACATGAGTTTGATTCCTGGTACCGGGAAAAAACCTAAAAAATAAATAAATAGATAAATAAATAAAAAACTGAATGACATTTGCTCATTAGTTTTAAGAATACAGTTGTACTTTCTTATTTGAATTATTGTACTTCCTTTTTTTTACAAAGAAAATGAGGTATAAAAATTTGACATACAGTGACTACTACTGATAGCTTTTAAACACTGAATTTTTAGGACAATTGCAGTGTTGGTGCTAGGTATAATGACACTAGGTTCTAGGTAGAATCTCACTTTTCTAGAGTTTCTGTTCATGATGGCAGCTTTAAGATGTCATATTTATATTATGAATTCTCTTATGTACTTAAAAACATCTGATTAGATCACTAATGAGTACGTGAACTAGGGATAAATAAACTGGTAGTTTGGTCAAGCAGGGGCAATTTCTTTTTAAGCAATTCTTGTTGAGGAAATGAGTAGCATCAAGACATTATGATGAAGCACAGATAGAATTGCCATGACCCTTCTTGGCGTTTGCAGTAGCAATGTTAAACAGACTTCAAAGAATCAGAGGAAAGTCAGAGTATTCAAATTTTTAAACATTAGTAAACAATCAAACACATATAACAGAATGCCAATGTGTGGGATTTTTACCAATCCTAAATCCACAAGTTAGTTTGTCACATCTTATGGGTACTGGTGAAGACACAGATTTCTAGATAAAAGACAAAGGACCATTTATTACTTATAACAATAATAATAGTCAGAATATTAGCATGAGTGTGTGTGCATGCATGTGTGTGTGTGTGTGTGTGTGTGTGTGTGTGTGTGTGTATGTATGTGTGTGTTTGCTATTTCCCAGGCTATGATTCCTGTTTGGCAACATGAAGAAAGAAAGATGACATTTTTGTGTGCAGTGGATTTCATGACACAAAAATAAATCCCTTGTTCAGGCAGCTTGAGTTATTTTTATATCAGGCACTGAACATGTCTATCCTCTTCAAGTAGGAGATGCTCCGAACTGTATACAAACCTGTGCTCACTCCAAGAGAGACTCTACTTCTGTCCCCCAAGGCTGTTTTTCATATAAATGTCCTTCGAAATATAGTCTCAAAAAAATGCAGGCTGTGCTTTAGTTAACAAGTTGCATAGAAAAATGAGTACTCTTGGGCAATTTTATAAAATGTACTGCATGAGATATATGCATAAAACAATGAAATATATAAAATCTCATCTTTGTAATATATGTAAATATTTCCTATATGAACATTCATATACTTCAAGATGGTAATTTTTAGGGTTTGGTTTCTAAGTATTATCAGATTATGTACATTTTATTTCCATACATTTAAATTTTTAATACCACTAACATAATATATAAGATTTTAGGTAAAATATTATGTAAGATAAATTTTATGCATAAAGTACTTTGATTCTCTAACAGACTTCTTAATATAATAATCAAGGAAATAGATTATAAGAACATAATCTGAATTGAACATTATTCATTTTAACTATTCTAATAAAAGTAATTCAGCTTTAAAGTATAATTAATTTTTGATTCCTGTTCTCTATGAGTTTTCTTAAATTGGAATCTAATATCCAGGAAGGTAGGTTTAAAATTTATAAAATATTTCAGAATGTTTCTCTTCTAATGATGAGTAGAGGTTGTCGTACAGTTCTTTGTATGCTCATTTAGGATACTCTTATTATGTTTGCAGTTTTCCAATAAAATGAACACTTCTTTCAAGGGCCCTAGGATATTCCAGGCGTATGAATATATATTCTGTATTCAACAACTTGCAAAAAGTCATAGATCTGCTTTCATTTATGGACCAGTACACTTTGGCATTTATAACTCAATTCAATCCTGAAAAATGGATGCCTTTGGGTATAAAAAATATTTAACTGATGTGAGAATTGTCCACATTCTCTTCATTTCTAAAATTTCTGACTTGAACATCATTCAAAGATTATTAGCAACTACTTCATCTTCAAATGGGCTGAGCTAAAGCCTCACCTCTTGGGTGTGCATACATTTGTATTTACTTAGTTGTCACCTGTCGATTTATGTCAAGGTCTTAGCATCTCTTGCCATGTAAACATTGCTGTCAACAGCACCTTTTCTCTGGTATTGTAGAACTCTCCAAATCCATTAGGATCTTATACTATCCTTGTCTTTGTGAGCTTGGATGGTGTTTCCCTACAAGTATAAGAGGTATCAAACATTCACAATTCTTCTGAACCCAGCACTACCCATATCGCTGTGTAGGTTTATGTTGTTCATTCTATTATTTTCTGCCTTACTAAGCATTTAAACTGCTTTAAATATCAGATAAAGTTTATGCTTAGAAGAATTATTTTTTAAATTGACAGTTGCTATCTTAACATTTGTCCCTTCATGTAAGTATGGAATATTTCTTATGTCTTCCAAGCTGTTCGTATTTAAGGGCACTTAAATACTTTCTTCTCTTAAAGCTTCTATAAGCAAAAAGTCTGGCTAAGAATAGTTACACTATTCAAATAAATATTAACTGTAGATATTTTAAACAGATTTTTTTCCACTTCATAGTTAAACTGCTAAAAGTACTCAAAATTGAGATGGACTTAAATTAGTGAACTAAACTCTTGGATCAGTTAAGTCTCTTTGTTTTTACTAAATTAAAGTTGCATCATTTAAATTATAATTGGGTATTCTATTGAGTGCTTCTACTTATATACTCAGTGTTGGGAAGAAGTGTGGTAGGATATCAAGCAATGCTTTTTATCTGGTATGAGGTCACCATTAAAAACATTTTATTATGGAAAACTCGAACAAAGTACATAAAGGAAAGTATAATAAACTCTCCATGTACACATCATGCACCTTTAGTGACTATCACTTCAGGGGCCAACGTGATCAAATTGTGTGCTCACCCATTCAGGTCCACTGGATTGCTTTGAAGCAAATTTCACATTTAGCAACCTTCATCATTAAATATTTCACTAGGTATTTTAAAAAGATAAAAATTCCTCTGAAAGCACAACTATAATACTGTTGATCATCTAGAAATAAATAGTAATTTTTTGTAATAATTAAAAACCTCATCAGTATTTAAATATCATTCAACTTTATTTCTGCATTTGTTTTGCGTTCCTGTGACACCATTTTATGTGGTCTTCTGATTTCTGCATTTACTATAAAAAGTGATAGATATACATGTTTGGTCAGATTCAGGTTAAGGTTTTACATTTTATTTAACCAGTATTTCCTAATGCATGATGTTGCATACTTATATCAGAAGATAATGTTTTCTCATCTTTCATTTCATATTAGAAAATATTAATAATTATTCTTTGTATTATCTTATTGTAGGTTTATAAATGAGGCATATTTTAACGTTATTATTTTTTTCTCTTTCTTAGCACATTAAATGTTGCCATAGAGAGAAACTTCCTCTTAAGTTGTATTAAAATAGAAAAGGGTAAAATACTCATATCCTCCAACATAACCACTTTTCAACCAGATTAGGTGTTTTTCCTAGCATTCTCTTAAGGGGACTGTGCAATGTACCTGATATATTTCAGTCCATGACATTTGTTATTCTTGTTGGCCTAAATAGTCTCACATTTAGCCAGGGAAAGACTCTTCAAGTTGGCTTCTGAATCTTTTTGATGTAGCCACAGAAATTTGAATATCATTCTTACTTCCTGTAATGATAACTGGATCCAGACTCATATATATTTGTTACTATAATGAAGGCACTAGGGCTGCTCATTGCCACAGGAATGATCATGTTTTCTAAGTCTTCTCAGTGGCCATGTTTAAAGAAATTACATTTAAAAAATAACAAAGAATGTTAAGCGAGTACTTATATTTCCAATTCAAAATTTGATTGCTAGTATTTAATTAAATGCACAGTTTTAAAATCTTACTTATCTAACTGTACCACAAACATATATATATAACATTATGCAAAATATATGTACAAATATAAAACAATTTTGTTCTACAGAAATTACTAAGTTAATGCATATTCTCCAGAACTTTCCAACTAGACAGAAACAAATAGATACACCACTATCATATTAGCTTCAGCTTTCCTATCACTGGGACAAAACACTTGTGCAACTTGAAGGAAAAGTTTATTTTGGTTCACAGTTTTCAGAGCATTCAGTCCATGATTTGGAACTCCAATGCAGAAACAGCATGGTAGAAGGGACTGGCAGAGGAAAGCTGCTCACCCTGTGGCAGCCAGGAAGCATTGAGAGAGGAGGGAAAAGCCAAGGACAAGAATACACCCTTCTAGGTTGTGCTCCCAGTGACCTCAGCTAGGTTCCATCTCCTAGTGGTGTGTTCTGTTATGAATCTCTCAGTGGATTAATCCACTGGTGTGTATTTTGCCCCATGATCTAATTATCTTCCAAAAGCTTCATCTCTGAATACCTGAGCTTTTGGGGGATGTTTTAGATCTAAACCACAACAGCTAGGAAAGTCCTGCACCTATCATGACTCCCTGACAGAGTTTTAAACCTTGACTTCCATGCTTGGTCACAGTCAGAAAGCCACTATGGATTTGACCACCAGTATGCAAAAGTTAGTGCCAGGTCAGCTTTGAAGACCTATAATTGCTTTGTGTACATGGATACAATGTTTATTTCTTGTTTACTGGATATAACATTTGTTTTATCAACTGCTTTTTTTTTCTTTTTAGAAATTACTCTGTCCCACTTTGAGTGTCAACTGGTTGTTTTTCCTTTCTTTATTGTTAGATCTGTGAAGAGAATCAGTCAACCAAAATGTAGAAAGCACTAAGAGTGGGATTTAATTTCTTTGCTTGAGGCAAAAAGAGACAAGAGAGGTTGGGCTTGGTATTACAAAATTTTCAGAGTCATTAATGTACAGAACGAATGCAATGAACTCTATAATCTGGAGAGATGCTTTTGGATTAGAAGTTGAAACAATTGAATATTTCTTTGAACCTGATAATAATGCTATGCTGAAACAGTTGGGACACTTTTTAAAAACGCAAACCAATTTTTCCTGCAATTAATGCTCAATCTACAGCTTTATTTCTCAATGTTGTGTATGTCAGAATTCACAGACCTAGGCAAGATGTTCCATTCAGCCATGTGAGGCCCATTATCTTAATGTTAGGAAGTTTTTCTTTTTGGGTGGTTCTGAATTAGCAATTATGCAACCAAATAGAATGATTGCTGCTTAATCTGAGGGCTCATCATTATAAAATTAGCAATCTGTCTCCCTGCTTCACTATTAAACATTCTGTTTTGTTTCCAAAGGGTAAAAATAAAGTCACAAATGTGTCTAGTACTTCCACATTCTAATTTTTGCTCATGGGAAAGAATAAGTGATTTGGCATAATCTAAGTCCACTTTGATTTTGTGGTAATTAGGTTTTTTGTTTGTTTGTTTTTCTTCCTGTACCAGGAATCGAACTCACGACCTTGCAATTGCCAGGCAGGTGCTATGCTGCTGAGTTAAATCCCCAGCCCCACTTTGTGGTAATTAAACATTTACTGTTGAACTAAGAGTTCATGAGTGTGGTGTTATTGTCCATTACTCTCTTCTTAAGGCTGCAAGCAGCTTTACATGGTCAACATAACTGCTGAAATAAAGAAAAAATATAAACGTCGATGAGTGGGTTGGTGCTTTTTGATGGCTTTTCTCTCAAGATTACTTTCTCATGTGAGTTGAAGGAATGAGCTAAAGATTTTTCTTTGCTGGATAATGGTTGTAACAGCTGGACTAATTGTGTAAGTAAGTTAAAGTGTTTTAAAAAATTAACTTGATTGTCCAAATAAGTTTTATCGTGATAGTAAAACAGAAATGCTAATGTGTTCAAAATTAATAAATTACATTACAGGTTCATTTCTGAACAATATTATGAAGCCCTTCAAAAAATGATCTACTGCTTCAGATGTCATAATTTAAAAGTAATTATTAAACTAATTATCTAGAAAGTATTGCTGGAATAAATAATAGTGGCACTGATTGAATGGAGATGTAAACAGGAAAGATTTCATTTTGATGCAAGATTCCATTCTAGATTGCTCAAAAAGTAAAACAACACATTCCTTTTAACCTAATCTATTCCCCATCTAGATATATTGTAAAAAGAATCAAAGACATCATATTACAGTGATCCATGCATACCCATGTTTATAGCAGCATAATTCATAATATCTAAGACTTGGAAGCAGCCCATATGTCCATCACAGATGAATGGATAAAGAAAATGTGGTATTTATGCACAATAGCATAAAAATCTGCCATTAAGAAAAATAAACGAGTCATTTGCAGGAAAATGTATGCACCTTGAGATCATAATCTTTAGTGAGATATATCAGATACATAAACTCATCTAAGAAACCAAAATTAAACAAAGAGCAAACTAATAAATAGATAATAGGGATTAGGGTAACAGGTCTTTCTCAGAGTCCAAGGGGATCAAGAGATGGAATGAATGGGAGGAGGAGATGGAAAGGGGATGAAAAAAGAAGTAAGATGTGTTGTGTAGGGGGTCTGGGGATTTAGCTCAGCGGCACACGCCTGCCTGGCAAGCACAAGGCCGTGAGTTCGATTCCTGGTACTGGAAAAAAACAAAAACAAAAACAAAAAAACCCCAAAACAAAACAAAACAAAACAAAAGATGTGTTGTGTATATTTGCCAAGGCACATAGACATGTACTAATAAAAATTTAAGAAGACATCACAAATTTCCAAATTAAAAAAGAAATCTAACTCAAGAAAACAAAATCATATTTATAATAGCTACAAAAATACTTAGGGATAAATTTAAATAAAAGATGAATAAACTGAAAATTATAAAACATTGAAGAAAAAGTTGACCAAACCAGAAATAAGTGGGGAGATATCCTGTGTTTATGGACTGGAAGAATTAACACCGCTAAAACTTTCATACTATCTGAAGTCATCTGCAGATTCACTGCAATTCTTATCAAAATCCCAATGGCATTTTTCACATAAACAGGAAAAATAATTCTAAATACAAATGAAAACATAAAATACCCGAAATAGCCAAAAGCATCTTGAGAAAATGAACAAATCTTGGGCATCTCTTTATTTGATCCTAAAATCTACTATAATGGTATAATAATCAAAGCAATGGAACTAGTATTAAGAAGGCACATATACTAGAGAGAATGAGAGCTGAGGAGCAAATCCGCCTACTTATGGTCAGTTGATTGTCAACAAAGTTGCCAAGGAAACCTAATAGGGAAAAGATCATCTCTGCCATAAGTGGTTCTGGATAAACTGGATATTTACACAAAAGAGAATGAAATTGGATGCTTTTCTCACCCTATATTTTAAAACACCCTCAAAGTGGGATAGAGACTTAAAGATAAGACCTGAAGCTATGAAACTACTTGATGAAAATAGGAAAATTCCATGAACTTGGTCTAGGCAAAAAAATCTTTGAATATTACCCCAAAGCACTGGCAAAAAAATAAAAAATATACATATAGATGGTATCATAGTAAAAGCAGTTTCTATATAGCCAAAGAAACTACCAATAGAGTGAAGAGACAATTTATAGAATGGGAGAAAATATTTACAAGCCATAATCTGATACACAGCTAATATCCAAACAAAGGAACTCAAAAAACTTAATTGAAACACAACAAACAACCCTGCTAAAATGACAGAGGACCTGAATGAACATTTCTCAAAAGAAGACATAGAAATGAAAGGACACACAGCATCACTAGTAATCAAGGAAATCCAAATCAGAACCACAACTTGCACTGCCAGGTATTATTAGAAAGATAGGAGATAAGAGTTTGTGAGGATGGGGAGAATAGGTAGACCTTGTGCACTGTTGGTGATGTAAACTAGAACAGCTGTCATGAAAAGCAGCATAGAGTGCAGCTCTACTCATTTTCTTTAGCCAGTAATATTTTCCATCTATGGCTAACACACACATAAGTAAAATCAAAGCTGTTCAACTTGAAGCAGTTGTCAACTAGTAGATACTTTAAACAGTATTGTCTTGGTTACTTTGGCTGGCTCCAAGGCAGAATGGCACAGGACAAATGGCAGAAAATAGCAAAAGCAACAAGAGCACAAGAGGAGGAGTGGCAGCAAGCAGCCTCTTTCCCTCCCTTAGATTATATGCAAACTACCCCCCCCCAGGGTGGGTGTAGCACTCACATCCGTGAATCAATCATAAACTCTAGAAGCCAGCCCCATGACTATATTAGGCTTTGGGGTGAATCCAGATACAAACCATAACAAATATTTAATCCACACAGCAGTAATATTGACAGTATGATATAAGAGGAAATCATAGAACTTTAAAAAAATGAATGAGGGGAATTGGTTCTTCTAAATCTTCAATTTGATGCTTTTCTCCTCACATCCATGGTTCAAGGGAATATGTCTTTTTCTTTTGTGACCTGATTATCTTTTGATGCTCTTCCTTATTTTCATAAAGTCTCTACTCTTTAGTTAATGTAGGAAATACAATCCTTTTGTGATATTAGGGCTTATTTATTATAAACAACTAAACGGAACACACAGAACATCAAAGACAAAACTAAAACAGAGGATGCATTTCTGCTCTTGATATGACATCCCCTAGTTATTTTCATGGGTCACATTAATTTTTTTCTTTTTTTTTTTTGGTACCGGGAATCGATCTCAAGACCTTACGCTTGCCAGGCTGGAGCATGTGCTGCTGAGCTACATCCTCAACCTATGACTCACATTAATTAGCTGGTCCCAAAATATTTTCTATCTGTAGGGTTATGCTGAGGAATGGAATAGCCATCTGGGGACATTTTTTTGTTGTTTTTTGTTTTTGTTTTTGTTTTTCTTCTGGTACCAGGAATTGAACTCACGACCTTGCGCTTGCCAGGCAGGCTCTTTGCTGCTGAGCTAAATCCCCAGACCCCAATCTGGGGACATTTGTTTTATTATTTTTTAATCATATTTTTCCAAAAACAGTTTAGGGCAACAAATCATACTATTTGAGCTGCTTACTTCTGAATGATCATTCCTACCCAAAGTTTTTCAGCTTGCAGGGTTATATAGTTATTCTGAAGAGTTTGTGAAAACAATGAAAAAAATGCTTCAGTGATCTTACATTTCAGACATTTTATAAAATGAACACTGACCAAAGACTTTCTAAAATGACAAATTGTGTAATCTGCTTGAATTGCTCTGGTGATTTCCAAAGTAGGAAGAGTATTACATGTTTTTGGAAGGTGTGCTTGTCTAGAGTGTCCCTGGATCCTGGCAAGAGTGGGAGCCATAAGGAAAGACACCTTTGCAAGCTGAGATCCTACAAGGACACGCCTGCAGGGGTACTGATAGAGAGGGCCTGGAGGAGAAGTCTTGCTTTGTCTCCCTTCTGAGAGATCCTTCCCCTTCTGACTGAACTTGGCTAGAACCCAAAGGGTAAAGGAGCTCAGGTGACATAGGCTGTAGAGTTCATCTCTTTGGGTCACAGAGAGTGGAAATGGGGGGTGGAGAAGAGGAGTGTGGTGGACTGACTAATGGTCAAATTATAACACTCAACTGAGCTGAGTCAGTGTGGTTCTGGGTGCAGAAGGCCCACCTGAGGATTGTTGCCAGCAGCACAGAAGGAGAACTGGAGGGGCATATGATGAGCTGTTCATTCTCCTGGAGCAGCTTGTCATCCTGGTTTTCCTGGTATGAACTTGGCAGTTTTCACCATCAGAGGAGCTCGAAAATTTGCTGTCCCTGAGGATGGCTGTGGTTCTTTTTGGGGGAGCTCTGGCCTTTACTCTCAGCATTCCTTCCTGGCTCCAGCGCAGATCCCTCAGCCTGCTGGCACAGATCCTTCATCCCACTGGTGCAGACTTTCTAGCTTCCACCGCTGACCTTTTCCCTCCCAGTGTAGAACCTTGGTACAAACTTGCATGGGTCATTGTTGTGGGCTCTCGGCCTGCATCTGGACTCATGGAGGACATTGCCATGGGCTCTGGATCTTCAGCTGAACTCATGCGGGACATTGCTGTGGAATCCAGGCCCTCAGCTGGATTCTTTGGGTCTCTAGTGTAGGCACAGGCCTCCCACACTTTTCTGCATTTGACTCTTTGGGTCAATATTGTAAAATAATCCTATAAATTACATGTACTGTATTAAATTTTTAATCTGGTAAACCCTGACTACAAGGAGGGTATAGAGCTTTATTCAAAACATCAAGAGAAGGGTTTTGTGTCTATTACTGAAGATTGGTTTAATTTTTAAATGAGATTTTGTATGTTGAATTTTTTTTGTAAACCAGATGAGGTTTTTATATTTTTAGCAAGTTTATACACATCTTCACTATCATTAAAGAATAGTTAGAGGGAGTACAGTGTTTTTCCACAGACAGTGATTACCTCCTTTCCCAATTGTATTCTTCAAAGCTTCTGTTCAGGTGTACTTTGAGCACATTTGGCTGGATGAAAATATCAAATATTGGAGAGGAACAGCTTACCTTGCAGTTTTGCCAGAAGCCACACTTCCATCCCAGCTCAGAAATGACCCTAGTTATAGGAAGAAAATGTTCAGATGGGAAGAGGAACTAGGTGTTAAGAAGGGAAAAGGAAGGAAAGGAAAAGAAAAAAATGATGCACAAAGAAGGGAAAAATGGAAACAGTTTTTTAAATGAGGAAGGGGGATTGTAGGGAAGGTAGGGGGATGTGAAAAAAGAATAAAGTGATGTCATGTATGGGTTCAAATTCCCTATGATGAATGTGATCATTATGTATACCTAAAATGTACCAATAAATGTAGTTAATTTTAAAAACCCCTAGTTATAGATAGACATTACCACAAAATATCTGTCATCAGCTATACTCATTTTATTTCTCATATGCCTAAAGTACATGTCACATAGAAGTAACCTTAGGTTACATTGTTTATTATCATTGCAGCTGTACTACAAAGTTTTCTCAGTTTAAGAAAGGTTTATATTTTACAAAAGAAAGTGGAGTGATAGCCTGGGGAAAAATGTTGCTATTACAGAAAAGCTTGCAGTGTGAGAACTTCCCACTCTCCGTTGCTTTTCTGCCTGTGAGATACCTGCAGGAGCCCGTCCATCACTTTCTGCCAGCACAGTCTCTCCCGGGCCATCCTGCAAAACACTCTGAGCCCCGGTGTATAGTGGACTTCTGACTCTTCTATGGAGAATCACTAAGTCAATACACTGCCCAATTTTATGTTGGAAAAAGAATGAGAGTTACTTATTATTTAGATTTCTAAAATTTGATTTGGTATGAGCAAATGTACTTGAAACATAATAAAGTTATTTTCTGGTGAGCCTTTCCAATTTTTCTCTGCTTCTACTGTCCTACCAAACCATATCCATAGACAAACCATAATCTGTGATCTGAATTTATCCCTCATTTTCACCACCAGATTCCTAGAATCCTGACTTGGGTAGTGCACTAAGGTTATGTTTATCAGTTGAAATGCTTGAGGCTGTAAGGACAAAGTGCCCAGGAAATATGGGTTTAAGTGGTTACTATCTCAAATAACAAGGGACAGGGGAAGGTGATTCCAGGCCCTGTTTAACTGCTCATTGAACTCATTGGAGACCCCGTGTTTGCCTTCTTCCCACACTGTTACTTACATGGGTGTCAGCTTTCTTTATTCCCATAGGTGGCAACTGCCAGCAGCCTTGAGGCAAGGAAGTAAAAGACTTTCTCTTTTCAGCAGGAAGACAATCTCATTTTGTCAGCTTCCAGTAGATTATTCCTTGTGTTTCATTGTCCAAAACTGGGTATCACGTGACAGCCACTTTTACTCTTGTGACCCCCAAAGGGCTTTGGTGTCTTGTGATATTGCAAACTGGATTATCATTTACCTGGAAATAAGGCTTCTGAATATAAACTCATGGGCCAACCTCCAGAAAAGATACTAAGGGGTCACATGAGCACATTAAGTGCTTGTGCCCCTCCAGGAATTACCACTGCCTTTGTTGATTTGGTGGACAATGGGGGATTCTGTCTGTCTATCTGTCTGTCTCTCCTATTAGAATTTTCTTCTTTGTGTTTTGTGGCTTATGGCTGTGAGTAGTCCTCATGCCTGTGGGAAATTATGGGACACATTTCTGGCAAGGAGAAATTACCTGAGAAGAATGCATCATCCTGAAGAAGATGAAATAATCAGGCTTTTGCCCTTTGCCCTTTGCTGTGTTTTTGCTCTTCAGTTCTGCTCAGATCTTGATGCAGGCCTGCAGCAGCAGCTGTAGCCAGTTTCTGTATATGCTGAGGGTGGCAGAAAGGGAAGAGGACCAGGGTAAGGCCCTGAATATGTCACCAAGCCTCCTTATTTGTTTTAGATTGCTGATAAGTGATTTCAAAGAACACGCACACACACACACACAGACACACACACACACAATGAAATATTGTGTTATTGACACTATTGTGCATGTATATTAGCCTGTAGAACATAGCTCCTGATTGATGCATTGGCAATTCAGCCTGTCTATTTACTTGCTTTTGCTGAGTTAGTTCTGATTTTATAAAATCCTATGAAGTATATGCTTTTATTTTCAAAGACTGGCCCATCACACTATGTTACTGAAATTAAATGCAATGATGTCTAAGATGGAATTTTTAGAGAAATAGCTGGTCATTTCTTTGTTCAATATAATTATAAGTTAAACTGACAATGAAGGTTTCTATCTGTGCTCGTTATTTATCTCTTAGCTTCTTCCTATGTAATAGCTGTGCTTAATTAGACCTTATTAACCAAATTCACTATTTTCTACCCACGGCTCTTCTCATTCCTGCTCTTTTCTTTCCTACAACATCTCCCTGTCTTCTCTGATAAATGTTTTCCATCTTTAAGACCTAGTCAGGTGACATTTTCTGTAGGAATTGCGTTAGGACTTACTACAGTATCCTACACCTTGTCAGTATTAATGTAGCAATTTAGCTATTCTTATCATCTCTTCTTCCCTTGGATTATGGGAAAATACATTAACTAGATATATAGTTATTCTTATATGCAATTACTTTTATATTCAAACACTCTTTGAGGACAGACTTGCACTGCATTACAGAAGTTCAGTTCATAAATTGTACTTTAGCTCATCTTGAATTGGGAAGCATGGTTGGACCTAGGTTTATCTTAGGAGGATGGCTGAAACTGCCTATGATGTGGAAAACACAAGCATGATGTATATGGAGATATGAGTCTTATTCTATTCTTCACACAAAATATCTATCTACCCATAATTTAGTTTATTTTGATGCATCTGTAAGATTCAATTTTCTTAGACCTTTCCAATTACCTCCTATACTCCTCTCAAAAGTGAATGTAGTACATATATATTTATCTCATTAAAAATTCAATTATTCCAAGATCTTCAAAATAATAGGTAATTTGAAGATAAATTTATCAATATAGTAAAGGTGGTAACAACTATGGTAAACTCCTAGCACTGGCAGACCACTAATGATAAAATAATATGGATATATTAATTATTTGAAAGTCATATATAGATTGCTAACAATGTTAATTTTGGGGGTACTAGTAACATGGTAGCAAATGACTATTAAATAATTTGAAGTAGAGAGTTGGAAATGTAAATCTTTGCTGCTGATTTCGTTTCTGTACTATATCTATTTACATTTAGTACTCAAACATACTTAATGAAAGCCATCCAGACACTATAGCTGTTCATTAAGGAGATTTTTCCTGTGCTGGAGACTTAGCTCAATGGTATGGGGCTTGCTCAGCATGTGTGGGGTCCTGGAACCAATCGCCAGTTAAAGGGGGAAATAGAGCTATTTTCTTTGTTTCAGATGGTGATGAAATTCATTTTTTTGATTTACCAATGTACTTTTATTGATCAATAAGGAGGTTATAGCAAAGAAAAGACAGATTCATACTTGGTTTTGGTAATATCAGCATAACATATATGTATGAGTTTGATTTATAGAGGATTCCATAAATGGCAGGATGCAAACTGTGCACTATGTATGTCCAGAAGTGGGGAGGTACAGACTAGATTGAACATATAGACCATCCACTATAGTTTTCCCATATGCGTGTAAAATGTGGTTCAGGTGGATCACGACACTACAATATTTGCTTATCTGGATAAATCTTACAGTCTTTTGTGACAGTTAGTCAGACCTTAATATAACTCCAGGTCTTCCTGGAGAGCATGGAATGCTGTTCTCCAGAATTTCTGGCTGCTTCCATGTCCATGTCTGTGCTACCCATTGAATGCCTTTTCATCTCTGCAGCCCAAAGTCAAACTTCACAGTCAAACTTTCTTGGAAGCCATATTGTCTTGGTTACTTTTCTCTCACTGCTGGGACAAAACATCTGATGCCCAAAATTAAGGAAGGAAAGGTTTATTTCGCTTACAGTTTGTAGAGGTTTCAATCTGTACTTGGCAGATTATAAGGCAGAGTGGCACATGGCAGAGGGCTGCATCTCAGGGCGGCAACACACAGCTAAGCCGCAAGCACACACCAGGGCAGAATGGGGGAGGAATGCCCTCAAGCACTCTCTTCCTCTCCCTTACATATGCAAACTATCCACCCCAGGGCGGGTGCAGCTCTCACACTCTAAAAGCCTGCCCCAAGAACGCATGAGGCTTTGGGGGGACACACAGATTCAAACCATAACACATATGATGAGTTAAAACCCAGATACTGACATGGAGGCAAAGTAGAGAATGTCCAACTTAACCCGTCAGCACCCCACTTCCCTGATAAGCAGTTTTAGTTGTCTGTTGAGCAAAGAAAGAAAAACTCCAAAACTATTTTAAAGTTTTTGACACACTTTACAAGATACAGTACATTGAAGAATTTTCTGGTGTAGCATTTAAAAAGCAAAATGGCTATGGAAACATGGCTAGTAGTGTAAATGCTTCCATGGCTATAGTATTTTCCAGTTACAATGCTTGGATTCTTTAGTGAATCCCACTGAATATCAGCGTTTCTCTCAGATTAGTTTGGTACAGCTATCACTAATTTCACATCACTGTGCTTCTCAGTCTCATCTCTCTCTGAGAGAACTGCTGGGCCTTCCTTTTCTCCTCTGGGGTGTTTCTTTTGTCTTCAGATATAGAAGCAGTACTTATCATCTTCTAGTTTCCTGATCTTCAATTTGATTGTTTGTGCCTTTCGAATTTGAGGTGTTTTAGTGTCACAACTGAGGGGGGAGTGCACATCAAGCCATGGCGGTCCATGTCACAGTGTGCCACTGCTCTGCTGGAGCACACAGCTCTTGGGATCCTGCAGGACCAGAGACTCTCAGCTTCAGCAATGAACTAAAGAGACAGAGTTTAAAATAAAAGAAGACAGTTTATTTGGAAAACAGTGACACAAAGAAGGTAGACAGGCTGGGGATATAGCTCAGTGGCATAAGCGCTTGCCTGGCAAGCGGAAGGTCGTGAGTTCGATCCCCAGTACTGCAAAAAAAAAAAAAAAAAAGTAAAAACAAACAAACAAACAAACAAAACAAAACAAAGAAGGTAGACAGCTACTCCGGAAGAGTAGAGAGCATCAGAAGTGAACACCTCTGGGCTTTGCCCTCAGACTTTTTTATGTAGGGCTAGTGATTTCTCTTATCCTCCTAAGTGTGATCTGGGAATTGTTGGCATTTGGCTGGCTCTCCTGTCAGGTTGTCTCTGATATTAATCTGAGCACTTATACCTACATTCTTCTTGGCTCCTTGATTTTTTTCTTGTCCCTTTGTGATGGATAAGTGGTGGCAGTGGGGACGGGGTTAATAGAAAGGTAACTTAGAGTTAATGACCAAGCAAAGGGGATATGTGTGTATTTGGTGCAGGTACAGTGATGTTGAAGTAAGAATATAGGTACAGGTCTATATGCACAGGTGTGTGTCTTTCATATATGAAGTCGAAGTCCTTCTATGGCAGCCCCTTACTTCCTTTGCATTTTACCAAAGGTGGTAAAAAGGCTGGTTTTCCTGGTCTTTCAGGTTTCCAACTTCCTCCGTTTTGTTAGCTCTTTCTGACAGAGTCACAGGGGCAATGTGCCACCTGGTGCCTCTCTGGGTGTAGTCTGTCTGTCTGTCTGTCTGCCTCTTTGTCTCTCTCACTCTGTCTGTCTCATCTTTTGAATTGCTTTAACTGCAGAGTTTACCTGCAGAAGCAAAAGCTGTCCCCAGGAAGATTTCACATTAATCTTAATAAAGCCTATCTTTCCCCTGCCTGGAAGCCCTCTTTCTCCATTCATGGGGGAAGATTTCAGATATGATGTCTCTTGAATACGAATAAAATGACACAGAGAAGTTTCTTCCTAATTGTTCCTTCTTCTTTTCATTATTTGTTCAGCATAGAAATAACCCCAGTGCCACTGCTTTTTATCCCCCTTTCACAAATGCATGTAAACTCTCATTTTTATCATTCCCTCCTACATTCCAAGGGTCCTTATGCAGGCTTCTAAAAATCTAAATATTTTCTCCTTTTTTTCAGATGTATGCTGTGATGGAGTGATAGACTATGAATTTAAACTGTCTCCTTACTTCACGTGTACTGTTCTCACTGGCCATGACAGTGTCCTTGTTCCTTCTTCCCACTGTGTATTCAAACAGATGATAACGTCTGCATTGTGCTCTCATTTAGGTTCTATTTGTTCTCTACATTATAAGGAAAAACATGGCTTTCCTCACTGACCATGAACTCGTCTTTCATGGAAGGCCCTGGGAGACATTTTCACCTCTATGTGAGTAGCAGTTCTGGATTGCCCTTACAGAAGGAAAGTCATTTTAACTTTCCAGGGTGAGCTTTGCTGGGCTTCACTTTCTTTTGTTACCTCCCTCCAGCACATTTTCTTCTACTCAGAAAATTGTGATTAGTATTACTTTCTGTAAAGTGAATTTCATTATCTAAACCATCCATAGTGACCATATTATGAGTAATGATTTATTTAACATACTTCATCTTCT
The DNA here is from genome assembly GCF_000276665.1 of Chinchilla lanigera. Lineage (NCBI taxonomy): Eukaryota > Metazoa > Chordata > Mammalia > Rodentia > Chinchillidae > Chinchilla > Chinchilla lanigera. The sequence goes on from NW_004955502.1 coordinate 5,027,768, forward strand.
TAATCAAAAAAGTAGGACATTTGCAGGTTTTTGGCATTTCATTCCAACTGTTTTGGGAAGTCAGGTAGATTACTTATGAGCATGTGAGCCTAGGAATGGGGTGGAGATGCTGGAGATTTTAGAAGCTGTGTTCCTGAAGGAGCTGTTACAGGGATTCAGGGAACACACAGGTGAGAAGGCCTCAGGGTGAGTCTGGGGACAGAGGTGAACAGTGAAAGCAACCAAGCTCTTAAAGTTAAAAGAGGAAACTGAGGCGACACTGCCAGCTCAGAGGAAGGCATAAATTGTTACTAGAAAGACAGGAACACAGAAATTTTGTGTTTTTCTTTAAGGGGGCTTCACATTTTTATTTTGGTTTGATCTACTAGCATCATGATCTAAAATGTTTGCTATATTGCATTTTTGATTTGATCAATAAAAATTTAACACTCTGTTTGGAGAGAATGAAATGTCTCCTTGCAAAATCTAGAAGCTGGGGCTGGGATTTAGCTCAGCAGCACAGTGCCTGCCTGGCAAGCGCAAGGTTGTGAGTTCGATTCCCGGTACCAGAGAAAAACCAAAAACCAAAAACAAAAACAAAAACAAAAACAAAAACAAGCAAAAAAAATCTAGACACTGAAGTGCTAACCAGTATGAAACAGTGTGGCTACTGGGAGATAGTTTTTAGAGTAGTTAGCTTTAAGTGAGGTCATTAGGATGGGTCCTAATCCAGTAAATCTGTTGCCCTTGTAAGAAGTGTTTAGCACCCAGAGAGGAGAGCGCACAGAGAAACGACCGCATGTGACATAGTGAGAAGATGCCATCTCTAAAGCAGGGACAGAAGTCAGAGGAGCACTAGACCTGCTGATGTGTGGCTCTTGGTTTCCCAGTCTCCAGAATAGGGAGAATAAATTCTTATCATGCAAGTCATCCATCTAGATATTTCTTACAGAAGTCTGGCAGATTAATACACACTTCCTGTCTCCATTTTTCTAGAGCATTGTTATGGTTTGTGTCTGGATGTTCCCCTAAAGCCTAATGTAATCATGGGGTGGAATTCTAGAGTTTATGACTGATTTATGGTCCAATGTTGGAATAATGGATGTGAGTGCTACACTTGCCTTAGGGCGGGTAGTTTGCATACAGTGGAAGGGAGGGAAAGAGGCTGCTTGCTGCTGCTCCTACCTTTTGCTCTTGTTGCTTTTGCTATCTTCTACCACGATGAACTGTTGCCCTCTACCATGTGCCATTCTGCCTTGGAGCCAGTCAAGTATGGACTGAAACCTCCACAAACTGCAAACTAAATAGACCTTTCCTTCCTTAATTTTAGATGTCAGGTATTTTGTCTCAGCAACGAGAAAAAGTAACCCAGACAAGCATTTAAAATTAACTATCCACTTTTAAAAGTGTCATATCTTATTAGTTCAGATATAAATAGAGTTGGAGTAAAAGAGTCCCAAAATAACAGTAGAAAGGCATAATTTGTTTCTCTCACAGTTAAGACTCTGGGTGTAAGTCCAGGGTTAGTGTAGTATGTCAGTCCATCATGTCAGGGGGCAAGTTCATGCTAATGTTTACTGTGTGGTGTTTGCCATTTTCCTTCTTTCCATCATCCAAAATAACTCAGTTCATGTCTACACTGAGAGGCAGAAAGGGCACAACCTGCCTGAGAGGTATGGTCTGAAACACACCCTCCTGGTTCTCCGTGCATAGTGAGATGACAGTCAGGTAGCTGTATCTGCCCTTCTGGGATATGGAAACCAATGGAAAAGGAGAGATTCTAGTGCTGAAGAGAAAGGAAAATTGTTCTCCAAAACATTTCATAGACAGTTGATTCTAAAAATATGAGTTTAATCTACCATTTTGGTTTTCATCTTACTGTCACCATTTGTAAGTATTCTTACAAAAACTCAGAAAGTTTATATTTTCTAAAATTATTTGTCTTATTTATTTTGCCCTTTCCTATTCAGCCAATTGTGAAGTAGTAGAAGGCAAAGTAAGGTATTTTTGCTATTTTCTGATTTTCTTACACGTAGAATGAAAGACTTGATTAGATGATTCCTAAGTTTCTTCAAGGTAAAATTTCGAAGACCCTATGTTGTATAATGCATATTCATTTATACATAAAGAGTTTTGCAATGAGGTATATGACATAATTATCATGCATAATAAATGTTGTGGTAATTAATTATTGCCATCAAATTGCTAGGCATCTCTCTTGAAAAGAATAAAGAAAACATTCAAAATAGTACAGTTAATGAAGTTGTTGGGTAGGCTCATGCATACCAAGCCACAGGGTGGCAGCAGCAGAGAGATTACTCCTTGTTTTCTTGGTTAAAAAAAGCATACCTCACAGATCTTGAGAAAATATGCCTTAAATTCATCTGGAACCAGAAGAGACCCAGAATAGCAAAAGCAATCCTGGGCAACAAGGACAAGTCAG
>NW_004955502.1:5031510-5055390 GCF_000276665.1 Chinchilla lanigera
GGTTGACCAGTATTGCATGTCTATATCTGTTTTCATGAGAAGCCACTTTGAAGATATCAGTACGTAATACAACAACCATTGTTAATTCCCTACCACTTTGTTTGTAACTCTGTATTGTCTGTACTGTGCTTGTGATATGTTGTAAAATGTTTTATGTCTGTTAATATTTTCCCCGTTTTATCTTTAAAAAAAAAAAAAAAGAAAGCAAACCCTGTTAGGAGAATTGGAACCAAGGAGGTACTATCTTTATTTTTTGTCCTTCCTTTTACATGGACTTTTTCATTCTGATAAAGAAAGACAGGTAGAAATATTGGTTTGTGTACACTCAAATTTTAATAGAAAGTAAGAAAACGTCTGCAATATTGATAAATTTTTGAGTGCAAAAATTAGATTATCTCAATATTACAGATGTATGTAAAAGGTATAAACTGATGTTCATCCAGTGATCAAGACTTAAAGTAAAAAACAAATTAAATTTCCTACTTATTCTTAAACAATAGTAGTTTAGTGGCCTGAAATAATTTCTTTTTCCTTTCTAAATATAGAACTGTCATAAATAGCCATGAATTCAGGCATAACTTTACCTATATTAGAATTGTGATTGTTGTAATATAAATACAATATTTACAACTGATTATAATAGTTATTGCATAGAATAAAATAGTAAAATGTTTATTAGTTCAAAGAATTTAAAAATTATATTCTTGCTGAGTCTAAGGGGCAAAAGATTAGCAAAATCATTCTTTTCAGTTTTAAAGGCAGCTGAGAATTGATTGAGGGTGCTAGTAGTCCTTGGGGAACAGAAAAGGAAAAGTCAGTTCTGAGACATAAATTAGCTGTAAAAGTTCATGGTGAAACTTACATTATGTAGGAAAACAATTCTAAAATTTTTATGGATGCACAAAAGATCAAGAATAATTGCAAAAGCAAACCTGAGTGCTGGAGGTATCATAATGCCCAATTTCAAAATATACTCTAAAATCATAGTAACTAATAGCATATAATGGCATGACAATAGGCAAGAAGCTCAGTGGAGTAGAAGAGAGGACTCAGAAACAAATCTGTGCATACACAGTCATATGCTTCTTGACAAAGGAGCCAAAACCCTATTTCAGGGAAAAGACAGCTTCTTGAACAAATAGTATCGGGAAAACTGGAAATTCCATTTGAGAAGATTGAAACTAGATCCCTACTTCTCACCCTGTATAAAAATCAGTTAAAAATTCATCAAAGACCTTGATGTAAGACCTGAAAGTTTTTAACTTATTCACAAAAATAGAGGGGAGACACTTGAAATCTCAGGCACAGGCAAAGAATTTCTGAAAAGAACACTAGTAGCAAAGGGATAATAACAGTAAGAACCAATGAATGAGATTATAACAAATTAAGAATAGGTTAATGCTTTATTTCTGATAAAACCTTGGCATGATGCAACTTCCAAATTTTAGTTTTCTCTATTGTTACCAAGATCTATTCTCAGCCAAGGCTCTTCTCCTAACATACCAGCATCTGCTAATCACATGCAACTCTCTCTAGTTTAGGTGCATATGAAGGTGGCAAAGGAAAAATATAATGTTCTACCCATGCCTTGTTTTCTGAAAGGTTGATTGTTCAGTATAGGATGGTCCTAATGTGTCCTGCCCTTTCCCACAGCAAGCTCAACATGTTACAGCTCATTGTCATCTAGAGAATGATATATGACAAAATGATAGACATACGTTATACCTTATATCTAGATACCCCCACAAAGTCTTATGCAGTCATAAGTTGGGAATTTTGAAAGTGGCTGGATTAGGGATATGATGCTGGGATTACAGGTGTGGGTGTGGGTGGTGCCACTCAAAAGGTTGGTTGCCTGGATAGAATATAAAGGAACAAGAAGAAGCTGCTTTGCTACTTCGCTGTTTTGCTGCCTTCTGCCTGCCCTGCTTTGCCATAAACTGTTTCTCCTCTGCAATGCTCCTCTGCCTTGGAGCCATCTGAGTGTGGAGTGAAACTTCTACAAACTGTGAGCCAAAATAAAACTTTCCTATTTTAACTTTGGGTGTTCAGCGTTTTGTCTTAGGAATGAGAAGGTAACTAAGCAGCATAAGAAAGGATACTGGGAAATGATTTTTGAGCATGTGAATACAAGCCTTTCTGAAAGTTCAGTTTCACATACTGGATCTGGAAAGCAGACTCTAGACATCTTATGGCAGTGCTTTTCAGACCAGTACCGCTGGAAGGCAAGGGAGCGTGCAGAAGCCAGGTTTGGAACAGGGAGAAGTGAATGTACAGTGTCATTCCAGTGGACAGTTTAGCCACTCTCTGAAACTTAGACTGTCCTCCTGATTTGCTTCAAGTTGGGACAAGACTTTATACTTTGTGTCAACCCAATTATTGGAGTTTTTTCACTATAGGAGAGGGCCAGCTCTGGGCAAGGCAGCTCGCACATGCTGAGGTTATCATGGTGGGTGGCTGGCAGGCAATGGCAACCAGCTTTATGATGTGCACGCTTGGCCAGCACACAGGGTCCCTGGGCTAATAAGGGCTTGTTCCAAAATCTGCTGCCAGCCTTGAAAAGAATACCTCCAAATAATACTTGAATAAAATGCCTCCAAAAATTTTTCAAAAGACACCACAAGTTATGTAACTGGTCCTATCAAGGGTTAGGTCTGTGGGCAGCATGCTCAGTGGCAAATATTTCATAAAAAATGTTTGACTACTAAATCCTAGCAGCAATTGTGTGTAGGTCAGGAATGGAGAAAATCACTTCTAATGAAAAATTGAGCAATTTAAATTAAACAAACAGGGTAACTAAAGCAAAAAAAAAAAAAAAAGAAAAGAAAAAGAAAAATTCAACTCCATTCTTATAAACCTATTCTGCCCCATTCCCTGGGTTCCTGAAATATAAAATCTTACCTCTTACCTTATAATATCCCTATTTGAATCACTGTGTAGAGCTTAGGATTTAAGTAGACAGCAACAATCACAAAAGATGTTGTCATATGTCCTAAAGACTCAAGCAAACTAGGATAAGGCGGTGATCTGCTTTTTTGGGGTTGTCAGCTTCCTTGGTATTATTTGACACTATTCAATATGGGAAGTGTACACAAAAATGCAATTTTTCTTCCTTTCATCTTATCAGGTTAAGGATATTTTCTAGGTTGTAAGCTTTGAATCGAGTCTGACTTTTGATATTTCTTCTGGTTTTCTCAAGCTGTTATTTCTGTAAAGATTTAAGATATGAGTTATGGTCTTCAGGAGAAAGGAAATAGCAGGACAAACAGTAAAGTCTCTCATATATCTATGCAGTAAACATCTATTCTGTAACTTGGTATATAAGATATACCAACACAGAGTTTTTATAATAAATCCATATTACCTCTGAATTCTGTGTTTGCTAACTATTTAATTTCTTGTTTTAAAAAGTGATCATGACACAGATGTTTATAGGAGTAAGATACTACTCTTCATTCAGACTAAATTATTTAAAGTCTATTTCAGGTAAAATACTGAACTTCATTTAGATTAAGTTCCTCACTTAATATCTATCTCAGGTATATCTAATTCCTTTAAGGTTAACACAAGTTTTTTTTTTTTTTTAACAAATACTAATCATAAAAGTGATACATAGATTACCTTTAAAATTATATCTGATGTCAAAAACTCATTGAGAATTTAAAAACATACACTAAGTAATAGGTAACATTCTGGGATGGGTCAAAAATGAGCAAGACAACTATTTAAAGCTTAAATATCATATCTTTTGTGAGAACTTCCTTGGCTATAAGAAACTGTGTCTGTTTCCTGATGTCAGGGAAGAAAGGAAGCAAAAAGATTGAGTACAGCTGGCATATAATTAGGGCTACAAAATGAATATACAAGCCAATCTCAAGCACCAGGAGGATAAGTGGTGATGAGTAGAAGTGGGGATCTGATATTCCCTGCACTTCTGGGCTCATTTCTATGGGGCTTTGGCTGAGCACGCAGTGTCAGGCCCTCTGGCAAAGCCATGACTCTCCAGCTCTTCCCTTGTTTCGATGCATACCACAAAGCATCGGTTTCCAGCCTGCAAACTGTATGGTGCCTGGTGCTTGCGACGCTTAGTAGCCTTTGGCTGGGGGATGAGGTTTCCTTTGTGGGCACTCCATGGTGGGCAGTGGGCTTGGAACTCCCCAGTGCTTTTGAAAACAATGTACTAAAGTGAAATAAAAATAGATAAGACCATAATACTAAATGAAATGAACCAGTCACCAAAGGTTAAATATTACATAGTTTTTGGGCTGGAGAAAAAAAAAAACTGGTGAAACTCTTAAAGGTATAAACTTAGGAAAGGACTTCTTGAACAGAATCCCAATTGTACAAGAAATAATACCCAGTGTGCACAAACGGGATTGCGTCACATTGAAAATCTTCTGGACAGCAAAAGAAGCAACCAATAGCATGAAGGGACAACCTACAGAATGGGAAAGACAATTTTGCCACGTACTCCTCTGGCAGAGGACTAATACCCACAATATATTAATAGTTAAAAAAATTAGACTCCCGTCAAAAGAAAAGAAATAAAAAAATTGGCCGTTGAAATTAATGGACAGTTCTCAGAAGAAAAAAAATATAAGTGCAAATCAAAACAGCAAGGAGATTTCACCTTGCTTCCATGAGAATGGCCATTATCAAGGACTAAGAAAACAAATTCTGGCAAGCTTGTGGGGAAAGTTGAGCCTTCTACATTGTTATTGTGACCATAAACGAGTACAACCACTTTGGAAATCAGTACGGAGATTACTCAAAATAACTAGAAATTCTGTTTGACCCATTTATATCCAAAAGAGATAAACATGGATAACCATGTTTATAGCAGCACAACTCTGAATAGTTAAATCATTGAAGTAGTCGATATGCTCATCAACAGGTGAGTGGATGAAAAAAATGCAGTATACATATACACAATGGGGTACTACTCAGCAATATAGAAAAATGTGAGTCATTTGAAGGAAAATGGATGGGCTTTGAGATCATAATACTGAGTGAAATGAATCAGTCACAAAAGGTTATAAATAAATATCAAATAGTTTTTCTAATATTAGGGACCAAAAAATAAAGAGTAAAATAGAAGAACCATGTTAAAAAAACAAGATTGACTCTGTAGAGATGGGAAGAGGATCTGAGGACCGAGGCAAAGGGGAGGGGAGAGAAAGGGGAATAAAATTAATCGAGATGTGATATGTGTGTACCAATGCTCCAAACTGACTGTAATCACTATGCATTGTGAACATATGATAATAAAAACAGTAAGCAAAATGAAAATTATTTGGAACTCTTGAGTTAGGGTGGATCACATCATAAATATTCTTCCTAAAATTAATGGAAATATAGTTTTAAATTTTAATATAAATATATTATTTTATTATAATATGTCATATAGCATATGTGTGATATATCACAATATAACTATATTATTGTGCACTATTTAAACATTTTTATATTGCATATATTTTCATTTTAGTGACTTGACTCAGCAGGGTGCTTCCAGGGATAAATTAAGTCTGTGAAGTGACGCGCAGCTTCGCTTCTGACACCTGGCACACTGTGGACTCTCAGAAGATGAATGTTAAATGAATGCTAAATGAATGCATGAATCCAGAGGGCCTTGTGCAACTTTACAGAAGAAATTTCAGCAGGCTTTTTGTAGCTCTTTCCCTTTGCTTTGCATTCCTTATCTTCTCACACAGATTGGGTTCTGTTCCCATCCACCAATTAGGCTCACAGCTTTGAAGTCCTGGTGGTACTCAATCATCAGGTCACATGGTAGTGGCCGTGCTCCTCTTCAGTAATATCTGATGAGTAGACACATGGATTGCACTTGTGTGCTTCACTGTAGTTTTGTTTGTCCACATATTTTCTTGGGAAATGGAATATGGGTATGCCAGCAGAGCTGGAGGAAGTACTTATTGGTGGTGCTGAACTCCTCAAGGTGCTTTTCATCTACATTAATTTTCATGAAAGCATGCACTGACATAGGTAATATAAGATCCAAGTGACTTAGAGCACTGAGCCAAAACATGGAAATATTCTTAAACTATAGTAGATTTTGTGACAGCAATAACTAAGGTGACGTCCAGGTAGTAAGACTTGAGGGTTGATTGTTATTGAAGCAAAACCTAGTCCATCTTACTGGACGCACATGTGGAATGCAATGGAAACTCAGTTAAGTTAATCAAATGCATCATTGTAGATTGTTTTTACCAAGTAGGTCTGAAGACAATATTCCTTAATAAATCAGACCATGTGTTGACCCACACATACATGTCTTGTATAATGTGACTCAATGAAGGAAGAGGCCTTAAAAATTAGAGGGAACATTAAAGGTCACATGGCTCATGTCCTCCTTTTACAATGGTGGAATTGGTTTCTCAAAGAGTAGACACATTTATGTCTAGTTTATTTCACTTGTGAGTATGATCTCAAGTTGTATAGATTTACCTATAAAAGTCTGCTGTTTATCCTTCTTTATGGCTGAGTAATACTCCATAATGTTGTCTCCCTAGTGTGAGAAGCTGAAAGAGTAAATAAGATCCAAAATGCACAATAGATATTATACAATGGGAAGAAACTTCAAAAGTAAAGAGAAACTGGTTTGGGGGAATGGAAAAAAGAAGGAAGAAAAAAGCAAAAGGAGTTAAGATAGTTATACTACTAATTTATCTTAGTTCATTGAAAAGATAGGTTTGTGCTAATATTGTTTAGACAATTAAATGTTGATATACTCTGAGTAACTAATATAAAGATAACAATATGCAAAGTGTTAACCATTGCTAGCCTCCTATTGTATTGTTTTGGAATTTTGTTTTTTGTTTTTTTCTTCAAAAAAAAAAAAAGAGTAGACAGTGTCTGACTCAGTATCACAGAAGTAGTTAGTTAGGGGTAGGGACATAAGCATTATATTATGTATTATTTCCATCTGTGCATTCCATGTTATTTCTACTACATTTAATTATATGACATATCCCTGTCAATTCTTTCACCAAAAAGCCATGGCATTAGAACCTTCACAAATACATGCTCTATTGTATTGAAGCTTAACATTGAATTTAAACATATGTCACAAGTTACATTAGAAGATTATACAAGATTGGCCATTATTAGTCATTCAGATTTAAAGATCCATTCAATAATAATTATATATAGGACCCAAGTAATGAAATAAGGATTAGAGATAGTTGGTAAAGGGAAGGCTTTGTAATATAAGGTGGTCCAGGGAATAAAAATGATTAATTTCCCGAGAAGTCCCCTGCAGAGTTTTTTTTTTGTCTTTCTGAGACAGGGTCTCACTATGCAGTTCAGGCTGGTCTTGAGCTCACATTGTAGCCCAGGCTGGTCTCCAACTTGCAACGATCCTCCTACCTCAGCCTCCTGAGTGCTAGGATTATAGGTGTGCACCACCATGCCCGGCTGCCCTGCCGAGTTTATGGGAGGCTGATGACCTTGGTCCCTAAGAATGAAGTCAAATGGACATAAAGTCATGCAGACATAGGGTAGGGAGGGGCAGAAAACTTCACTGAAAAGCTAAATGTTAGTTCTGAGCTTTGATAAAATTAAATAAGTGGATAAAAATAAATTCATTATCCCTTATTGCCATGTTTGGCAATTAAATTACATATATTTTTGTCATACTTCATCAGCTTTTTGGGAGAGCACATGATTCTCTCTTTCCAATCCATGTCAAAGTAATAAATTTATTACAAATAATTTTAGTGGTTGAGATGGAGCAAGAAGTAGAATTTCTAAAAGTTAAATGATTTCATTCTCTTATATTTTTATGAGGTTTTTTTGCATTTTATCAACTATCATTTTTAATGCAAATTTGACTGATATTAAATAAATATTACCATCATGACCAATTTTCCTTTGGCCTATTATGTAGCCTCAGATTCCCACAAATTTCCACTGGTATTAGAGATGAATCAGTTGTGGGAGAATCTTAGCGTATGGTTATTACAATGGGACATATACTATAATACAAATTTAGAAGACAACAATATGCACTATAACAAACATTAGTGAATACCTGCTGTCTTGTTTAGTGAAGCTCTGTATAATTTCTAATCTTTTTATTTTTATTGTCTTCAATGGTTTGATCAATCTTGCATTCTTACATCTGATAATCTGAGCAACTTCACTGATGATAACATGTGATATGACAACCACAGTTAATTCTTATCATTTTGTTTGGAAATCTTGTATCATTTTATTGTCTTTGTTTTGTTTTGTCTATATTGTTGTTATTGTTGCTTTATTCACTTTAAAATAAAAAATAGAAGACAATAGCTTTTGTACAAAATGTGTAAAAAATATATTTACCTATACTTTTTTCCTAACATTAATTCAAAATATACATGAAAAGAGAAATATTTGTTGTTCATATATGTCCCTGAAGGTGGCAGTGGTGATACTAAAACTTTCTTCATTTGGGTCGTGTCCTTGTAAGAGTTAATCTGTGAGTTCTTGCCATTTCCTCTGCTACCAGGAATACTATGCTCTTCTCAAGGTGTGACCTGCAAAAAGGAGTGGAATTTATCGAAACCGGTCTGATCTGGATTATCTGTCTCTCCATCATGCCAGCTGCCATAGTTTTAATTAAACTCAGAGTATAGTAATCTCTTATACTTAATAAAGCAGTTATTGCATTTCTGATTTCCTTCCAAACATTTATAAACTTCTACTGCAACCTCTACTTTATGGACAAGAGTTCTATTTTAGGACTTTTGAGAATAGGCAACAAAATACAGCAAGCCAATAAACTGAAAAGGAACCAAACAGAAGAAATGGCCATTTTGAACTAAGCTATGTAGCATTTCACTTAAACAATGGTAGATTCTTTTTAAATGTTGAGAATGTTTTATGCTGAAGTAGACTGGAGTATAACCCTCACTTCCACTGAAGTGCAGTGCTCTACCGTATCGAAGGGCACTGCCATGTGATGAGGGCTTGGTATATACTCTGGCACAAAGCATAGCCACTGTGACTCTGTGATAATTACTTTCTCCAAAATGTGCTTTAGTCCATTTTAAAGCAATATTAATGATACCTGAAGGAGTGCACATCTACACAGAACCCAACAAAAGGAGCTTTTCTGCAATAACTGCCAAACTTCCTATGCAAATCTTCCCAATAACGTCTAGCCTTTCCTGAAATATCTTGAAAGTAACATTCCTATTTATTCATACAGTCCATAATATGTTGAAGATACTGAAAATTTTAAAGAAAATAGTACTTGAAATTTCATCAAATGTTAGACATTGGGTTGTGGAGTGCATTTAAAGTTGAATCACTATTTTTTGTCAAGGAATGAATCAGTAAGTCACTGCAGAACCTCTACACTTCTTAGCATGGGCCTTGGCACAAACCTAGTGTCCAATTGTTATTTGTGGACTATGCAGTTCAGTTGCTGGGCAATCTTTTCATATTTTTATTAGCATTCCAGTGAAGGAACTGTGAGGGAGAGAGCTACAGAGCTGGATGAAGGTACCTCCAGCTCCTGATGTCTGGGCTGAGTCAGGGCCCAGGCGATGGTCCCTCTGCAGTGCGGCCTACCTGGGGCACTGGCTCATGGGCATCATTTGTACAAGGCAGCGGGACTGCTTCCTGGCTCCAAATTGCTCATGTATAAAAATACACATTAGTTTTAAAATCAAGTTTTGCTAAGCTTTGTGCTCTATCTTTTTTTTGTCTTTTTGAGACAGGGTCTAGCTATACAGTTCTGGCTGACCTTGAGCTCACTTTGTAGCCCAGGCTGGCCTCGAACTCACAATGATCTTCCTACCTCAGCCTCCTGAGTGCTGGGATTAGAGGTGTGTGCCACCATGCCCTGCTTGCACTATATTTTGGACTGGATGAAAAGGTAGAGGAAAACATGATTGATTTCAGAGTATTTTAGTCCGTTTGGCAAGAGGATACACAAGTAGAATAGCGAAGGCAACACTGGAAGATATTTTTATGTTGGCAGAAATCATAGGCAAATGGTAGCTTGAATATGGGTTGGACTAGGCACTGCAGTGTAGCTAAAGAGAACAACGCGTCACACTTACCTGATGTGTCTGAGTCACACCTGCTTGGCCTTTCTGGGTCTTTGTGCTTCACAAATAGACCACACGGTTAAGTGGAGATGCTGATCAGCTGGGACAATGCCTCAAAGGATATGATCTCTCCCTATCTCTGTTCTTGTCCCTGTCCATGTCCCTGTCCCTGTCCCTGTCCCTGTCCCCGTCCCTGTCCCTGTCCCCGTCCCTCTCCTTGTTCCTCCCCCTGTCCCTGTCCCTGTCCCTCTTCTTGGCCATCTCCCTTTCCCTTTCTCATAAGAAGCAACTATGTTGGGGAGAAACAGACTCAGTGGATGTCGCTGAATGGCCCCAAGATGGTGAAGTCCCAGCCCAGGAACGCACTGTCACACCACGTGGAGCAGACCTCTTCAAGTGCGTCACACAGTCTCCAGAGCCACCTCTAGGCAGTTTCATTTTTTCACTGCCGATGTTCTTCTTCCCTGCAGGAGGTGGGGTTTCCTCCGAGGAATGATGTTTTCTCTTAATCTGTGTGTCTGCCTCCGTGTTCTATCATGGCTCATTTATAGTTCTGACACTAAAAGTCCATTGTCATGTCTACACAGAAAATATCTAAATGAATGAAAATAAAATTACAAAATATTTGAAACTATTTTCTCTGGCATACATGTAATATATAATGATAGAAAAATTAAAAATATTGGGGGAAAGTGGCATTTGGGGCTATATTCTGTAAAGTCCTCTCCGCCTTTTGGGTGGTCTTGTTCTTTTGGTGGTGTATCACTTAGTGGGTAAGAGCAGGTCACTGAAGCCCTTCTGCGTGTAGCCGGACGTCGCCTCTGCCTGTGTGCTGTGGGACTGCACAAGGTACTTCATCTCCGTGCATCTCAATATTCCGATCTGTCGCAGATGATAGCAACGGTCTCTGTGTGAGTTGTGAGAATTAATTCAGAGATTCCTGTGGAGCACTGAGAATGGTGCCTGCCATTCAGCCATAGTTATTAATATTTTATCTTTGTCAGTGCAGAAGGCAGCAGGAAGGGCAATGCCATGGCATATGTCACGTACCTAGTCACACCAGGTCACAGGGAAATGGGCTCCACAAGTCTTCAGAGCTGGGCTCTCCTCCCATGTACCATGGTCATTGTTACCAGGTGGGAGCCATGACTGCAGACTGGTAAGCATTAAGCATGCTTTCCCTGAGGAAAGGCTGATCAATGCAGGACTCCACTGGCCAGCAAAGACCAATAAACCTTTGCACTCTGACCATCAACATAATTTTTATTCAGAACCTCAGCTCATCCTCTTGGAAAATTGTCTTTTGCCATCTGCATGAACTATTCATAAACTCCCATTCAGATTCTCTCTCAGGGAAGACCTGGTCAAATTCGGACGAGCTCCACCCCAAGCACTGTACATGTGTGCACTGTCTCTCACACGAGTGTAGCGCACAGCCTCTGCACCCTTGGTTGTATGTGCTGCACTCTTCCATTTGCTTAATTTACAGTCAAAAGAATAAAGGTAAAATTATTTCTCTTTTGCTTTGCTTAAAAACACTTTATTGTTGAAGACTGTGGGGTTGTACTTTTTAGCTACTACATGCAATGCTGACCTTAAATTCCTTGGTACAGCACTTTCAACCTCCACTTTCAAAATGCACCCTAGGACCTTCTTCAAATATAACAGAGGGGCTGGGGATTTAGCTCAGCAGTGCACAGCACCTGCCTGGCAAGTACAAGGCTGTGAGTTCGATTCCCGATACCGGAAAAAAAAAAACAAAAAAAAAACAAAAAAAATAAAACAACAACAAAAAAAACCAAATATAACAGAATGCACACCTTCAGTCAATAATTCAGTTCTAATGAGAGGACTGCATTTGACCAGAGTTATTGAGGCTAGGGAACAACAGAAGAGGGAAGGTTTGTATACAGAATGATTAATACAAGTGTAAAATTAGAGAACTGAGTATTATGCCTAGAGGCCATGTCAATAACTGTCATTTAGAAATGAGAGGTAGCATTGGTACTAGGAAACTTGTGTTTTATGGGAACAATTCATCTTTAGGGAGACAGAGGGCACATGATTTGTCAGTGACAATGCAAAAATGGAAAAAGGACACTTAGACCACTTGTAAGCTGAGGGGTACAAGGACTAGAGGGAACAACTTAACCTCCACTTGAGCGCCTTTCAGGAAGGAGTGTCACAGGAAGAAGTCAGGAAGGAGTGTCACAGGAAAATGGATGCACCTTGAGAACTTAATGTTAAGTGAAATAAATCAGGCACAGGTTCCAGTCAGAGTGGAAAGATGAATGTTTTCCAAGCAGTTGAGAATAATGGGCTCTTACTGGTGGTACACCTTGAGTTCTTGGATGGGTTTTGAGAAAGATTCAAGTGATTAGTCATCAAGGAATAGAGAAAGAGCAGACAGAGATGATGTCTGCTGGAGATTGAGCAGTCTAGCTGCATATGGACCTGAAAATAGTGAGAATGCAGGAGGCAGAGGCTCCCCCTGAGTTGGGAGGCTGGAGGGGTGTTCAGAGGGCAGCAGATCTGCTTGGTCATGCAATCCAGATTCCTTCTTCATCTTTGGCTTATAGATCTTAGTGGCAAAAGGAAAACATCTAAAGTGAATACATGAATTAAACATTTGTCAGTTTGGTGAATAAATATTTTAAAAGTCATATGTATATATTTATAAAATCAAGATTCTATAGAGCAAAATTTTTTATTTTGCCTTTATAATTTGCACATTATGTAATAAATATGTCATTAGTTCTTCTTGTTTTTTTAAAATGGCTATGCATGGATGTACAATAATCAATGCAAACATCATCTTAGTTTTAGAAAGTTGTTTCTATAATTATACAATATATAAATTTTACCCAAGCAATATGTCACTGAAAATACATTTAGAAATGGAGTCATGAACACTGGGGAAGGTGCCAGTATTTACTGTCAAATTTAAATAAATATGTGAGATTAAAGGTAATTTAGAGGAAAAAAAAATTGAAGATAGGTTTAGAAGTCAAACTCAACAGTTCGAGGCTGGTCAGTTCTCTGAACATTTTTGGAGTCACATTTACCTTTAAGCCCAAGGATGATCATTCTACAGAAAATGAGTCTCAAATTTTACAAAAATAGGTAAGGACCATAAGTGAGAAGAAGCAACAGAAATCATCAGTATGGGGAACTAAAAGGTCCTTATTTAAGAGGTTTTGTGAGAGCCTATACATTCCAAAAATTTTTATTTCAACAATTCTTTCACTTTATTATCCCCAAAGCTCTGGTGTCCCAGGGTTCTGCTATGGACATTACTGCTGGTTCTCAAGGGGTGCTGACTTTGAGGACCCTGGGGTACAGCTCAGTGCTGGCTAAGAAATGACTGATGTGTGCCACCAACCTTTTCATGAAAGTTAATCTTTAAGCCTCAACTCCTGGATTTAAGGCTGTTGTTGGACAGAACTTAATCATACATTAGCAGTTATAGTTAGATGGAGTTTAATGCTCATTCATTTCTTTAATTGGATCTAAATTAGATTTAGGTCTGAAATTGCAGAAAATTTCTCACCTTCACATGTTATCAATAAACAATTCATTCTCCACCAGGGGCAATTTTGGCCCCCTATTCCCGAGCCATTCGGCGATGTCTGTGGCATTTTTAGTTGATATCCCCGGAGGAGGGGCTGCTGTCGTTAGTGGGTAATGACCAGGGCTGCTGATGCGCATCTTACAGTGCCCAGGACAGCCCCACACCCAAAAGCTGTCCAGTCCAAATTCAGGCGAGAAAACATGAGCTGAGTAGTCCTGTAGAGCAGTCGGTGAGTTAACAGGTTTTAGTTTCATTTTAGCCCATACCATAATTTAAAAACTCGTGCTCATTTTCAATAGAGGTTGGCATTTAAGATTGCCCATACATTATTACATATATATTGTAATGAATGAATTCCTAACTCATATTCATCAGGTAAGAGGTGAATTTCCTTTTCTAAACACCACACTTTAAAAACAGAGTTTCTGCTTGCATAATCTGTTCAAAAGTCTGAGGTGTTGCTCTCTCATAATTTGCAAAACGGGCATTTTTTCTCTTTGAACCGGCGACTACCCACCAGCAATGGCTCCCATGTGCCTCTCCTCGAAGAACAGCAGTCAGATGCCTAACTGGAAGCAGAACGCTTTCCTCAGAAGCTTATTTCTGAAAAATTTTGCTGAGTCCTCCCAAGGGCAGAAAAGTAGCAGGAGTAGCTTGGCTTGGGATGTGGGGAAGAGGACAGCCCAAGGGAGCCGGCAGTTCCTGATCTGCTTTGCTCCTCTTTTCTTTCTTCTCATCTCTTAGGGCTCCTAGTGCCCAGCTTGGCTGGAAATTAGTCACAGGTCTTGGCCAGAAACTATCAGGATAAAATTCAGCCTCTTTATAGACATCCCACAAGGCATTCCATTATATGGCCTCTGCTTGCTTCCCTCTGAACTGAGATCCGAGCATGATCTTTAACACAGTCATTTCCAAGCTGTGGTGGACAGTAAAATAAAATTGGATTGGCTCAGACACAAGGCTTTCTGAAGACATCTCTTGGGTATTCTGACTCTAACTTAGAGCGTCTGTACCCACATCTTAAACGACATTTCTAGATAGTTCTCATATAATCCCACGATGGAGTTTGTGGTTTGTTTCTTGAATCTGGCCGCTCCTTCCTTATGTTTTCTCCTTAGCTTGTGCTCCTCCCTCTGCCTGGATGGTGCTTCTCATCTCCTTAGTGGAGTTTGTCCTAGTCTTTAAGCCAGTTTAAGTACTTCTGTTCCCTCCTAGCACGTCATTTACATGTCTATTATTAGAACAGATATCAGTAATGCAGAATAATTCATTGTGGATATTATTTTCCTAGATTTTGAATTCCTTCAGGAACAAATATCCCAAAAGAATCTATATAAAGAGTACAGTTCATACCAATAAGCATCATGCTGAAATCCTCTGAGTAAAGGAATCCTAAGTCCACCATCTGAGGCTGGCCAGAGGCCACTCTACCCTCTCCCCCAGTGCCCTCACGAGGCTTGTGCACCTGTTAGGTATGTGTAATGATGGGTCAGTAAGGCCCAGCAAGCACAGCTGTACCCCATCTCTCTACATTCAGTCCCGCTGTTGATAACAACCACTCTCCCAGGCTTTCCCACGCCTCGGCCTTGGGCAGCCGCCAATGCCTGTACTTTCTCTTCGACAGGAGACCACACTCCCTCTCACTGAGCTCTTCCTGTAATGACCCTGTGAAGACCTCATGCCTATACAAGAGCAACCAGTCCACTCTCAGTGCCAGGATGGTCTCTCTCAGGTTTGTTCTCAGTGAAACCTGCCCTGTTGAGCTCATATCTTTGTTTTCTTTCTCCTTTTTCCCCTAACAGTGAGAGCTTCTAAGTGGAGAAAAAAAGTATTAAATCCTAAAAGTACACTAAACCTTGTGTCAATCACTCTTTTTTATTTTTTCACACAAATAATAGTAACTCTTAACATTAAGGTTTACAGAAAGATTTCAATACATGAGGAAATATGAACAATAAGTAATATTAAGTAGGAAATGAGGAATAAAAATATTAAATAATAGATACAAAAATACATAATAAGTAATAAAATATTGCATACACATGTATGTGAATGCCTAGACAGAACTATACTAAAACTTTATTACAAATTGAAATTAAGATGTATATTAAATACTGTAAGGGCAAAAGTACATTTGAAAGAAGATGTTTAAGAGCTTTCCCTCCTTTCCTTTTGCTTAGAGCTTTTACCTTAGAATATATGTGAGTACTTTCTCATTGTTTGAAATGTATATAAATCCTTAGGACCATAGGATAGGCCTTTTTGTCAACTTTATAATCCATTAATACTACATTAAAGCCTTTCAGAAGAACCTGGGAACCATCTCTTTGAAATGTAAGTGTGCACGTGCACACGTGCACTCGTGCGCACACACACGCACACCCACGGGGTAGCGGGAAGAGAGCTCTGACTCCCAATGTCTGTGGGAGAGCAGGACTCTAAATTCAGACAGAAACTTGCTCATGTCTCGACACCCCATATTACATATAGATGAGAAATTTACTTTTCCTTTGAATAAAGCCAGTTAGCTAACAGATCTTCACCGCAATTAACGGGTAAATTTAGGATGCATTGTATGTAACAAGTGGTTTTGTCAGCTGATTTTGCTTGAGAGCTGGTTATTTTTTTCTCTTGAGAGCATAGATTTTATCTACTTTCTCTAGGGAATAATGAGCTATTTTCTTGCTTGTGATCTTTTAGCAGATTGTGATGTACAATCTATGTTTAATGAGTATTCAACAATAAAAAATTACCTTCCTGGAGAGGATTTCTTGGTTGAGAGATTTTGTTTTTAATTATATTTCCCCTCAAATATGTACATGTAGCCTGTAATCTCAGCACTGGCACACTGAGACAGATCACTGTGAATTTGAGGCCACCTGAACTTTATAGCAAGACCCTATCTCAAACAGCAAGAAAAACCTGACAAAATATATGTGTTTAATTCACACATGTTCTATAATGATCCATTAATTTAAATTTAACTTATACATTTCCTTAGAATATTTTTGTTATAAGTCAAGAGCAGTTCTTTATTTTCCTAAAACAGCTAAAGACATATTACAGTGATACATGCATGCTCATGCTGACAGCAGCACAGTTCACAATAGCTAAGTCGTGGAAGTAGCCAATATGCAGATGACTGGGTAAAGAAAATGTGTGATTTACACAATGAAGTTGTACTCTGCCATAAAGGATAAGTTTGAGTCACTTGTAGGAAAATGGATGCACCTTGAGAACTTAATGTTAAGTGAAATAAATCAGGCACAGAAAATTAAATATTGCATGACTTTTCTTATTGAGAAACCCAAAATACAAATAAACATAAAAAATAAAAATAAACAATGGGAAGTAAGGAGATAGATCTTTTTCAAAGAGGGATCAGGAGATGGAGGGTGTCAGTGGGGAGATGAAAAGGAATTGAAATGTATTACATAAATACACCAATTCCCCATAATGAAAGTGATCATATGCACTGCAGATGTGTAAAGTATGTATTAATGTAAATCATTATGCACTGGAAATCAAGAACAAGGAAGTGTTATGGTTTTTATCTAGATGCCCCTCCAAAACCCCATGCCCTCATAGGTGAAGCTTTGGAGAGATGACTGGATCATGGGAGCATGGTACTCATCAGGGGATTAGTCCGCTGATGAGCTTTTATCCAAATGTGATTTGGGAGGTAAAGTCTAGCTGAAGCACAGCTTGGAGAGGCCCATTTACCTCCCTCCTCCTTGACCTCTCTCTGCCTCCTGCTGCATGCTGTGAGCTGTTTCTTCTTTGCCATGCCCCTCTGCCATGCAGCGTGCCTTGCAGCCAGTGGAGCCTATGGGCTGAAACCTCTGCACACAGTGAGCCAAAATAAATTTTTCCTTCTTAGAATTGTGGGTGTAGGGTATTGTGCCACAGTAATGAGGAAGTAATTAAGACAGATTTTGCTAACAGAGAAGTGGATCATTGCTATCATGCTATCTCAGCTTATGGTTCAAAAGCCTTGGGAACTGGCTGGGAGAGAAGTTTGGGAAGTTTTGGAGATGCTAGCTGGAGAAGCAGTCCTAGAATGCTATAAACTAAGCTTCATGTGAGATTTTGGCCAGAGCTCAGAAGACCAGGATGCAGATGGAAATGCAGCTGGTAAAGACTGACTCAGGAGGTTACAGTTGGAAATGAGGACTCTACTGGCAAGTAAACTCAGTCCAAGTGTGTTACACTCTGGCTGCACTTCATTTCCATTCTGATACTTTGAGGGGTACTGACATTAGTAACATTGAGCTCCTTAATCTGGCAGAAAAAATACTAAGGCAATCTAATGCTGAGGTTGTGGCATGGTTACTGTTGGGAGTTTTAGCCAATTCTATCTTGAGATTCAAGAGCAAACATCATAGCTACAAGACATAAATGTTTTCAGTTTGGCCAGAAAGGAAGCTCCAGTAAATCTGGAACCTGCAAAGATGTAACAGAACAAGCTTGGTGGCTAAAAAGATTAGCATTATAAAGAAGCCAAGTACTTTGGATCTAGACCATACAAAAGATGTGTGGAGGGCATAGGAAGAATCAAAGAGACCCCACCTTTCACAGACTGAATTGTGGAAAAGTGAGTCTTTGCTTTGAGAAGAGATCTCCAGGGACTTGTGCTCATTGATTTATGGACATTACAGTTATTGCCATCTTTTGACTATCATGAATAACACTGCTTTAAACATTTGTGTACAAGTATTTGATCCCCTGGTTTTAGTTCTTCTGGATATATACCTAGGAGTGGGCTTGCTGGGTCATACGGGGGGTTTCTGCTTTCCACTGCCATAGTACCACACTAGTCATTCCCCACTTATTTTTACTATGCCCATTGGCATGGGGTGAAGTCATACCTTGTGGGTGGGTACTAAAGCAATAGAACCAAATTGCCTGTGACTAACATTCTCCTACTAACCGGTGACACTGAGCTTCTTTCCATCTGCTTGCCAGTCATTTTTGTGTCTTCTTGGGAGAAGGGTCTTTCCAAGTTCTTTGCCAATTCAAAAATGTATTGTTTCATTTTTTTCTAGGTTGTAAGCATTCTTTGAATATTCTACATGAAAAACTCTTATCAAGAACATGATTGGTGAACTGACCAGTTGTTTCACGGAAAAAGCAGTATCAGTGTTTAGGTTAACCTCTGTCTTTTTCTTCCCTCCTACATCATGACTTCTGATGATGTTTTCTTACCCGTTTATATCCAAAGTTGTTTCTTTTCAATCCAAAATGACTTCCCAAAGTTCCGTGCAGCCTCTTAGCTTCTGGATATGGAGCCTCTTAGTCCTGGGCCACTTCCACACTGGCGCGGTCTTTGAAAAGAACACCTCTGTCAGATGGTTTGCTTCAGTGAGAGTTTCTTCTCTCATTTCTTGGCCCTTCACATTCTCGCTGCCTTAGCAGCATCTCCATGTGTGCAAATCCACACCTGTGTCTTGCCCGGTGTTTGTATTATTCTCAGTGGATATCTTACCTCCATAGTGAGAAGGAGGTGCTTTGTGTTTTTGATTGTTCTTTTTTAACTTCTTCCTGAGTCAATTGAATAAATAACTTTTATTTTAATCAGGCCTGTATTGGTAGAATTTAAGGTTTTATACTTTTGCTAATAAAAAAGTGTTACAATGTTTAACCAAGCCATTTCACAAGTGTGAGTCAATTTGTGTCTTTGATAAATAGTGTCAAGTTGCGCTGTTGAGCCTGGGGCAGCAATTTTACTCCTACCATAGATATAGGATGGTGCCTCTCCCATCACTCCCTTGAGAACATAGTATTCTCATAGTTTTTGATCTTTATCAATCTGATGGGTAGAAATGTTTCCTCAGGGAAACAATACACATAATAAATTCTGCTCATTTATAGTGCAGTAATAAAAATGTAGCTGAAAAGAAACCCTATGTAACATTTAGTCCTTTCTGGGCATGTTCTAAATACTTTGTGTTTCTTAACTTCAGGCCTCCCTTTATGGTAGCATTAGGTTCTTCTTTTACAGATGAGAAAACCAAGGTAAAAGAATCACATAACATTCCCCAAGGCTTTTAAAGGTAAAAAAAAAAATAAAGAAAGTCTGATTTTAGAGCCTGCCTTCTTTTAGCTTGTTATTTTTCTTTTGAGGTACTATGGATTGAAACCAGGAAGCTATACCCTAGAACTTTTTATTTTTTATTGAGACAAAGTCTTGCTAAGTTGGCCAGGGTATACTCTGACATTACAGATATGTTTCACCATGCCTGTACAGGTTTGTACTCAACAGAATAACATGAACCTCAATAACAATTCCAGGTATAGTTTCAGAATAAGAATACTTCCCGGTATTAAAAATAAGGTGTATGTAGCTATTTATGTTCTGTCTTTCATTGGCACCAAATATGTTATTGGAAGTCATTAAAACACCCACATTACTAATTTTCTAGGCTGCCATAACAAATTAACACAATTTGGGTGGCTTAAAGTAATAGAAACTTACTCCCTGAGAGTTCACCAAATCCACAGTCTGAAATCAAAGTGTCCTTAGCACAGCATACACCCTCTGGAGGTCCTCAAGAGGAGGGAAGGAATAATACTTCTTGCTACTTTCAGATTCTGCAGCTGCTGGTTTTGCTTGACTTATGCTCTCATGACTCCAATCTCTTCCTCTTTGCTCAAGTCATTTACTCTCTGGACATATTTTCCTCTGCGTGTTTCCATCTTTTCTCTCTCCGCCTCTCTTTTATAAGAACAATTGTGACCAAGTTCAAACCCAACCAGATTATTCAGGACTAACTTCTCTTGTTCAGATCCTTATCTTAATCATATAGATCACTATGATCTTCCTATTTATTTTCCACCCAAGGGAATATTCACAGATTCTGGGAGTTCAAATCTAGAGAAGTATCTTGTGGGGCCATGTTCTTCCCATTGCAAACATTTGCCACTCAACTGATACACGGTTAAACCCGTTCATCCCATTCATTATCCATCAGTTCCTGCACATGCATTTCTTCAAGGCCTGCTGTGTGCTGGACGTGGTTCAGGGTGCAGAGAAAAGAGCGATGAAGAGAAACAATGACACTTCTGCCTTCATGGGCTCAGGTTTCATTTGAGGGAGCCTAACAATGTGAAGGAACAAAGACAGATGTAGAGTGCCTTTAGGTGATAAATGTCATGGAAAGAAATAAAGCAGAGGAGGAGGAATGCTGTGGAGAGGGTGGCTGAAATGTTAAGTGCGTTCACATGAAAAGGGCTTTCTGAAAAAGTGACCATGGTACCATGACAAAATGCTTTCCAAATGCACCCAGCTCATCTCCAGAACCTGTAAATGGAGTGCAGTGGGCTGGGAGAGGTCGGTATCAGGAAAAGATCAGACAGGTCTGAGGACTGGAGGCTTCCGCAATGACATCCATGTTCTCCTGTGAGGTGAGATGTCACTGACAAGTTTCAAGTAGAGGGTGATAAAACCTGATCCCCTTCTGAGCAGCTCAAAAGTTCCTGTTAAAAGGAGCCAGAATGATTCTGCCTATGGCAGTGATAGTGGACTCTAAGGGGTTAAATGCAGTAGCGGGAAGCCAATTAAGAGGTTGTTGATGATGCCTACTAGGCAGGTGACTGTGAATCTGAAGTTTGTAAGAAAGGTATGATTGGATAATCACTACTAAGTGTTATGACACTGAAAATGTGCTTTAAAATATTTCAACACAAGAGATAGGATATTATACATGAGGTAGCTCAACTTCATTCAAGAGGCAGTTAGCTTTCCTAATAGTATTCTATACACATGAGATGCAATAATATTTAATCAAAAGGGAAACATAAGTGTCTTCGCTAACTTTAACTCTGAGGCATTGCAAAGAAATGTTGGAAGGTGGTTTTCACTGGTGAATTTAGTGGGATTTTAATGACTATAGTGGATCCACCATTATGTGCAAACTTAGTTGTATGGCACATGTACATGTTGGTAAACTGGTGTTTCTCACCAGTGCTTGTACAAATTGATCAAGCCAGGGACGCGTTTTACTTCTCCCTGTTCAGAATGTCACTCACAGCACGATTCTAATGTAGTTATGGGTAAGAATAGCCTGGTTGAATGTGTCAAATTTTAGATTAGCTGAATCCTCCCTCTGAAATATTGTTGGGTAAAAGAATTTTTATGCAAGGAGTCTTTGCTTCATTATGAAAACCAGAGACTGGGGACTTCATCAAGTTGCTATGAACAGACTGTATAGAGGTTTCTGTGTGTGTATATTACTAAGGGTTTGACTTTCAAATGACAGCATGTGTGCAGATTTAGTCTGAGTTTTGCTTCCATTTAAGACTTGGTGGTACGGCTGCAAGAGTAAAACCCTCATCTTTGTAAGCATCACATGAGGGTTACAGCAACAGCCTTCTGTGGGGGCATAGAGACACAGACCACCTTGGGATGGTAGAGATCAGTCTTTTCCCTTTAGATCAAACATGTAGATTCAGAATTTATTCTCTATCCTTTTGTTACCTAAATATTAACTAACATGTTATCTGTTAATGTTATCAGAGGGTCACTTTAAGCACCATCTAAATGTTGGATCTAAAGCACTGTTTTGTGCAAAACTTCAACAAAAGGCAGAATCTTTCTGAAAAGGCATTTCTTTATATAGCACTTTCATGCAAACAAAGTGTTAGAGTATAGATAAGACTTTCTCATCTCACGCATGAGTCAATAGTGGTATAGAAAGAAGAAACACAGCATCAAAGTTAAAGAAAAACCCTCATCTTTGGGGGCAGAAAACAATGTCCCAAATATTTCTTCTTTATATTGTTTTGTAAGATCAGTCCAGAATATTGATAGTAACATTCTGAAACACTGATGAAATTAATCCCAAAGTCCAGTTATATAAAATCATGATGGGTATTTTCAGATTCCAGAAAATGTAAATTCTAACCATTCCCTAGTCTTTCTGGTTTTGTATATTTGGATCTGAGATAAGAAATGAGGTTGGTGGGAGAATGTGAAAGTATATATTCTGTTCACTGTACTGTTGTACATGCAGAATACATTCTATTAGCAATACTTGGCTGATGCCTGGTGTGCAGTTTGTGAGAATATTAGCAAAGAACCTGCCAAGGTCCTGACTTATACAAGCATATGAATTCCTGACTCATAGAAGCATAAAAAGTGTCTTAAATCTCATTTATTAACAACTGTATTTACATTTTAACAATTTATTAAATTACTATTTCAAATAATGGACAACACTTAAAGATACTCTCCTTTGTCTATATAAATTGTTTAATCTGTAAAGTTACCCTGAGATGAGGCATTATTTTTCATATGAAAAAAATTCAGGTTAAGAATAAGAATGAATAGCTTGCCATGGCCACACACCTGGGCAGTAACATAACAGAGAAGGATGACAGAACTCTATGAATTGCATCTCTGTGACCCTGCTCAATTATAATAATCTTGAGGAGTACGCAGGAAGGCTAGCTGTATTAATCATCTTTACATGAAGAAGGTGAGCTTGTCTCTTAAATGAATCAAGAGTTAGTAGTAGAACTGGCCTTTAGCCAGTCATACTTATATCAGTGATATTTGTTCCTTTTGAACCTCACAAAAGTCCACTTTATGATATGTACTTTTGCTATCTTACCATCTCAAAAGAAACATCCTGAAATTTTCTCTTTAATTTCCACTTCTCAATGCTTATGAATAAAATGACTTAAATCTCCAATTAGATTTTTGAAAAACTACATTTCACTTTCTTATTCATTTTGCTTTCTCATGCAGTGCAAATCTGAGAAAATCCATTAGATAAATACATTGAATAAAGTCACTTTAATCCAGTTTTTTATGTCAGGGATTTTTACTGAACAAAGAAGAGAATTGGCTCTATCAAACTTTTATCTCACTTTATTGTGAATCCTTTAAAATGCTCCTAATTTCCTTAAGAAAATTGGTGTACAGATGGCTTATTTTCCTTACATCATCACGAACTGCTAAGAAGATGCATTGGTTTGATTTTTAGAGCACTACCAGTGTAAAAAGCAAACTCTATCCCATTTGCAGTGTATGAACCCGTAGTTTTCCTGTTGTATTCCCTGAAAGGCTTTCTTACAATGACATTCAAAATCTCAGCCAAATTTCTCATAATCAAGATCAAGCCTCAAGCTTTTGGGAAAATTATTTAAATTAACTCTATTTAGTGGTTAATTTATGAAAAAAGTTGGAGCAGAAGAGGGAAAGAAGTAGGAAAATGAAAAGAAGGTAGAGAAGAAAGAGAAGTAGAAGAA
>NW_004955502.1:5056608-5063116 GCF_000276665.1 Chinchilla lanigera
CAGTAAGACAATGGCAGCCACTCTGCCCGCCCTGTGAAGACTGCAGGCACATTGCTCACCCCACTACAGTCTCTGACGACATTCTTATGGTTAATAAAATGATAAACAATATTCTCTGATTCTGTAAGTCTGTGGGCCAGAGATGGAGACCCTGTTCTAGAATAGTCTACTGGGAGATGATTTACAGATGACTTTTTAAATATTCTACATCTGTGAAGCAAAATTTAACAGAATAGTTTCTTTGTTCAAAGCAGTTAAAAAGCTTGATATATAAACATTTATTAAATGTATTCTCTATAGGGCCACTGACCTCGTCATAAGAAATAGAGGTTTGAGTAAGCTCTCTTCTCTAGTACTGTACAATAAACCAGGGGAAACACATTTAAACAAATTCAAAAAATAAAATAAATGACTGAGTCCAATGTTCCTGCTGTTTAATCAGTTTTCAGAGACTACGGTACTTTGTACTGGACACTAAAGTAACTTTACGTGGATACAATTGGGTTGTTAGTCATCTTAGTTAAGGTTTAAATTCAAATGACTACAAAAATTTGTGAAAGGAAACCCAAACTCTGAAAAAAATTCACCCTAAAATATTGGCAAACCTGTTATAAATTTTCAATTCATGACTGATTAGCTATGTTTTCATAATTTCAATGTAGCCTCCAAACAGTGCTGGCAAAAGATGAAGCAATTACCTCAGTTGGAATTATGGAGACAATTTCCTATGTGAAATTCAATTAGAAATTTCTTCTACCTCTTAGAATGATTTTCATATGGTTTGGATTCATCCTAAATGAGTTTGTGTCTGTGACTTCTGGTGTGCAGTCAACCTCCTTAATGAGGTTATTTTAATAAATTAATTCATAATTGCTGATTTCTAGTGTTTTGCTCCAAATCTCATTTGTTTTGAAAAAAAAATCTGACATCATAGACATGTGATTATGAAGAGAATGGAAGATGTTTTTGTAAAAAAATGTTTAAAGTCCTTAAAAATAGAGTTTCACTATTTTCCTAATATTCAGTAAGTACTAAATTAATATGTGCACATTTAAATATTAGGCACTGCACGTAGTTATACACGGCTTTTCCTTGTTTGTGCTCAGGAATTTCTTTTGCAGAATCATGCTCATTTATGTACTGCATCCAGCATAAGCCTTTGGGTTGCTTATGCTGTGAGTGTGTTATGTAGTACTCCAGAAGAATGCTGGTATATGAAAATGCAGCAGGACCATAATTTCCAGTTTTAAAAAAATTGGGCCAGATAGTAAGATTCTGAATTAAATAAACAGATTATGCATTTAAAATGTAGGTGAAGGCTGGAGGTATACTACAGTGGTAGCACTCTTACACAGTATGCGTGTGAACTCTGGGCTTGATCTCCAGCAGCACACACACACACGTGTGCACATCCACATGTGCAAGGCAAAATGTATATGAATATATGATGTGTGTGATATTTTTGATTTGCTTACTTTGAGGAAATGGTACAACTGCATGGAATTTATTTGGGGGGGTCTTTATTGCTGTGATACATGATTTTTAATGCACTTTTCTTTATGAAATGTTTTCTAAATCTTTATAAGGTACCCTTTATAGTCTGCATTCCTTAAATCCAACTTCTTCATCTCTCTGTTCTAGCTATTTCTCACAGTCTTAACTAAAAGTAAAATAAGACACCACAAAATAAAGAGGAAGAAATGTGTAAAAGTAAACAAAATAAACAAAAACACAGGGAATGAGTAAAAATAGCTGAACGCAACTGAAGAATGTTTGAAAGTAGTGTGTGAAAGAAGTGTAGAACCTGAAACAGCAAGCATGCCTTCACATACAAGGCCATAGCACTGAAGCAGGTGTTATCTCCGTGTTCTGGCTTCTGGTCAGCCAGGTACTAGAAATAAAAAGTACTTTTCAGCCATCATTTCAATAGACTTTCCCTGATAGTCTAAGTCCATAATGTAACCTTTTAATGGAACTTTAAGTTAGTTTTTTTAACAGCTGCGGAAACATAAAGAACAGTTATTTAGAGCAGTTTATTTAGAACAGGCTTGTTTAAGTTAGAATTGTAAGATTTTTACTGAGATAAATACTCTAGACAGATAGCCTCTCCCGCTGCTGCCTTTTTGGGGGTCTTCTCCTTGTCTGTTTATTCCTTTTTCTTGCCACACCCTCAAAACACAGCCTACGGTTATTTAGAAGATGTGTGCTAAGGACATAAGTACTCTGCATTGGACTTTCATGGAGGGCTGATCAGGTTTCAGACGCCAGTATCCTATCCAAAATCAAGTAACCTCACAGTTCGTGAGCATAACCCAGAGTATCTGAATTTTATCAGCTTTCCCAAGAAATTCTACCCATCACTCCAGGGTGATCTGCAGTTTCTCAAGCCTTATACCTGCGTTTCTTCAGTAACATCCAGCACGGAAAGATCACAGCTCCTTTCACAAGAGACTAAGGCGTTAGGGAAATTCCCTCATGAGAATGACTGTATGGACTTTTCTGAATATCATGCTCAGGAATTATTTACTTGAAGTATATTTTTGAGGCAAGTTATTGATGATAATAATTGAAATTGCCAGAATTTTTTGGCCAAAGTGATGATTTACAATGATGAATATTTGAGCAGATACACAGAAATATATCCATGGGCCACTTCTGTTCTCAACTTGATGTTGTAAGTATGCTAAAAGTTTTCTTCTCTATTGGCGATTATGGTAGAGCAGTTCAGCCTACTCTTTACTTTATTTTAGTTTTTAAATTTCTTTTTTTATTTTATGAAAAAAGGTAAGAAAAAACCTTCAAAACAAAGTCATAGGAAAATAACAATAGTTAATACATTCCATGTTATTATCTTTAAAGTAGTTGCTGAGGGCACAAGATTTCCTAACAGTTGTTAGTATGAACTTTCCTTTCCAGTGAGCTAAGAGATGCTAATAGTATCACTGACTTGTATTTTTTCCCTTTTCTCTATTGTCCTTTCCCTTTCACCCATCCTAGTTCTTTTTACCTCTTAAATAATTTCTTCTCATTTCACAGTATCTATTGTACACTTTAGAATTTACTCTTTCAGCTTCTCACACCAGGGAGACAATACAGTGTTTACACATGTAAGACTGATTTATTTCATTCATAAGAATGGTCTCAAGTTGCATCAGTTTACCTATAAGTCCCCAGTTTATCCTTCTTTATGGCTGAATAGTACTCCATTGTATAAAATTACCTCACCATTTTTATCCATTCCTCAGTAGATGGGCATTTAGTTTGTCTCTAAGATTTAGCTATTACAAATTGTGCTGCTATAAACATGGGTGCACATATATCACTATGGTATAACGTTTTTAATTCTTCTGGGAAAATATCCAGGAGGGGAGTAGATCTGTGAAATAGGACCTCTAATCCTAGATTTTTCAGAAATCTCCACACTGATTTCCACAGTGGTTGCACCAGTCTACATTCCTACCAGTAGTGAAGAGGGGTTCCTTTTTCCCTACAATCCCTCCAGCATTTGTTATTGAGTGATTTTTTAATGATAGCTATTCTTTCTGGGGTGAGATGGAATCTCAGTGTTGTTTCAATTTGTATTTCTTGAATGAGCAATGAAGTTGAACTTTTTTTCATATATTTATTTGCCATTTGTATTTATTTCTTCAGTCTAGTCTTCTAAAGAAATAAAGAGAACACTCAATAGAATACATGAGATGTTTCTTACTAGCTTACTTGGTGATAGTGTTTTCATTGGATTTGTTTCTATCTGTATACAGACATGCCATTATTTCTCCTATGGGAAAAAGAGCAAAACTTTTTTTGAACTCAAAACATCTACTTTTAGTAATCCTCCCATTTCTCTAATCCTCTCTGTACCAAAACTTATCTTGAAATTCTTTGTAGCTCATTTTATTCTTTGTCTGTTTGATCGCTTTCACACCTCCACCTAAGCTGCTCTGGTCAAGGCCATCAGTGCCTTGCTGTGTGAGTGCCATGCCAGGCGGGATGGTTGTCCACGTCTCCCCGAAACACGCTCTCCATTGGCTCCCAGGACTCCCTCCGCACTTGTCCTTTCCCTCACTCATCTTCTCCTCCCGCCTGCTGTCCTGGTTCTTTCTTCACTTTCCGGCCTCTGACTGTTGGGGGTCTGGGCTTGGTGCGAGGAACTTTTGTCTTATGTGCTCACCTTGGGGATGGCATCCAGTGTGCCTGCTTTGAGAGCTGCCTTCATCCTGGTGACAACCAAATTTATTTGTCTCACTCCACATCTCCTCATTCAGCAGTGAGCTCTGCCTGTGCGGTGGCCCCACAGCATCATCTGTCCCAGTCTGGACTCCTGTTCCGGCTTCTGTCCAGTGACACTCTTCGGTGTACTCCCTCTCTGAACTCACCCCGTCTCCCGGGCACCAGGGAAAAGCTTTGGTGCTTCCCTCTCTCTCATAGCCCACGTCCATTCTGTCAGTATGGCATTTTTACTCTATTCCAAGTATATCTAGAACATGACTTTATTAGTAGTCATTTGCTAATATTCTGGCACAGGCCACCCTGTGTTCTAAGAGTGTCGTAGCAGTTCTCTGTTTTTGAACTTCTTTCCTATTTATTTTTAGCCCGGATCCCAAAGTGTTGCTTAGAAACCTGTCCGAACACCTTTCTCCTGACATCTGACACCCAGTGAAAGCCAACATTTAGTAAACGGCTTTGGGGTCTCCTCTTTCCTTACCCCACGCTCACGTTGCCGCCCGTCAATGCCCCTGGCTCCCGGCTCTTGCTAACCCTACTGGTCACCACTCCAGAAAAGACTCGACACGGCATCTCCCCTCTTCTTTGCTCTTCCTCGGGCACCTGCCTCATGCTACTCAGTCTTCCCATCTTTCCAGTGACAGCTTTTTTGGAAACCCACTTACCTGCAAATTTCTTTCTCCGCATTATTTTCCCCTTCCACGTTTTATTTTATTTTATTTTATTTTTTTAATGAGAATAACAATAATAAAAAGAACATTAGAGATAATACAGAGTTTCACTAGACAAGACAATAGGAATTCAGCAATGGTTGTTATAGTGCATATTGTTGTCTTCCAGTTAGTTGTTCAGATTACCGGATTTCAGCATGCAAAGTTGGTCAGAAATTAAAAAGAAAAAAAACTGAAGCATTAACTGTTCCTTTCAGTAGACCAGTAGAAACCTGCAGTACAATTATCTCTGCTGTCCTGTGTGTGTATATATATATTTTCCCCTTCATTCTTTTCTCTTTCCCCTCTTCCCAGTTGTTCTCTCCCATTGAGCAGTTTCTTTCCCTTTCTTTCTCCACAGTAATTGCCATCATCTGACTAGCAGGTACCTTTTGTAAGGTATTTCCTTTAGGGACCTGCATCTTCCTGCTGTATTCACATTTTATGCATCACACTTTGGACAATGACTCCCACTTTTATAGGTGTTAATATGTTTTTAGAGAGAATACATCACTTATTGCACCATCATTAGAACCTTAACACAACAATGTTCAGCAATCACTCAGTCAGGAATATTCCATTGATATTCCTATTAGAATTCTTGATAAAATATGAGGAATTACAGGAGTATACAGTCTTTGTTTCCTCGAGACACTTAGCACACCTGCTGTGCCGAGTGGTGTTTCACAGTCTCCATATGACTGACATTTCATGGAGTCTCCGTGTTACGACGTTTCACAGTTTCTCCATGTTACCTTCCTGCTGTGTTTGCAGTTACACAGAAGTGCTGGAGGTGACACAGAACTGTGCCAACTGAAGCTCCGAAAAGAGCATGCACCGTCTTTTGAAATTCATAACTCTTACTTCCTGCTGGGCTTAATTTCATGGCCAGAGTTATTATTAAACATTTGAAGGTGCTTGCTTTTCTAGCTGGGGATCATATTGTAACTTATCTATTTATTTAATGTGTGTGTGAAAAAATCTATAAGAGCATTTCATCATGTCATACCCTGAGAATCCTCTTTCATCTTAAAAATTTTATTAGTATGTTTGCTGTGCACAAAATTTACACTTCATCATAGGGAGTAAGTCCACATAGATAACACAGCTTGATCAGTTTTTAATTCCTTTTCCCTTCCTACCCATCTCCCTCCCTCTGTCTTTACATATCCTTTCCCAGTTTTCATTTTTATCATTTTCATTATTTTTAGTGCCTTCTATAACACACTGTTATTACATCCATTGTATTTGGTACAATACATGATGCATCTTAAACCTTTTTATCCCTCTTGCCCTTACCTCCTCCTTTCACTCTTGGCTCCAGCACCCTCCACATTTGCAAAAGGTCTACCTCCCTGTTTCCTTCTCAGTCCTTTATTTTGCTCTTCATTTGTACTTTGCCTTACTCAAGAGCTACTATGTGGTATTTAACCTTGTGTTTCTAATATTTTTTCACTTAAAATTGTGTTTTCCAACCCTTCTCACAATAACATCCAAAAAATGAAATACCTAGGAATCAATCTAACAAAGAATGCAAAAGACCTCTATGTTCAAAGTTGCAGTACTCTGAAAAA
>NW_004955502.1:5063216-5065497 GCF_000276665.1 Chinchilla lanigera
CAGTAAGACAATGGCAGCCACTCTGCCCGCCCTGTGAAGACTGCAGGCACATTGCTCACCCCACTACAGTCTCTGACGACATTCTTATGGTTAATAAAATGATAAACAATATTCTCTGATTCTGTAAGTCTGTGGGCCAGAGATGGAGACCCTGTTCTAGAATAGTCTACTGGGAGATGATTTACAGATGACTTTTTAAATATTCTACATCTGTGAAGCAAAATTTAACAGAATAGTTTCTTTGTTCAAAGCAGTTAAAAAGCTTGATATATAAACATTTATTAAATGTATTCTCTATAGGGCCACTGACCTCGTCATAAGAAATAGAGGTTTGAGTAAGCTCTCTTCTCTAGTACTGTACAATAAACCAGGGGAAACACATTTAAACAAATTCAAAAAATAAAATAAATGACTGAGTCCAATGTTCCTGCTGTTTAATCAGTTTTCAGAGACTACGGTACTTTGTACTGGACACTAAAGTAACTTTACGTGGATACAATTGGGTTGTTAGTCATCTTAGTTAAGGTTTAAATTCAAATGACTACAAAAATTTGTGAAAGGAAACCCAAACTCTGAAAAAAATTCACCCTAAAATATTGGCAAACCTGTTATAAATTTTCAATTCATGACTGATTAGCTATGTTTTCATAATTTCAATGTAGCCTCCAAACAGTGCTGGCAAAAGATGAAGCAATTACCTCAGTTGGAATTATGGAGACAATTTCCTATGTGAAATTCAATTAGAAATTTCTTCTACCTCTTAGAATGATTTTCATATGGTTTGGATTCATCCTAAATGAGTTTGTGTCTGTGACTTCTGGTGTGCAGTCAACCTCCTTAATGAGGTTATTTTAATAAATTAATTCATAATTGCTGATTTCTAGTGTTTTGCTCCAAATCTCATTTGTTTTGAAAAAAAAATCTGACATCATAGACATGTGATTATGAAGAGAATGGAAGATGTTTTTGTAAAAAAATGTTTAAAGTCCTTAAAAATAGAGTTTCACTATTTTCCTAATATTCAGTAAGTACTAAATTAATATGTGCACATTTAAATATTAGGCACTGCACGTAGTTATACACGGCTTTTCCTTGTTTGTGCTCAGGAATTTCTTTTGCAGAATCATGCTCATTTATGTACTGCATCCAGCATAAGCCTTTGGGTTGCTTATGCTGTGAGTGTATTATGTAGTACTCCGGAAGAATGTTGGTATCTGAAAATGCAGCAGGACCATAATTTCCAGTTTTAAAAAAATTGGGCCAGATAGTAAGATTCTGAATTAAATAAACAGATTATGCATTTAAAATGTATGTGAAGGCTGGAGGTATAATACAGTGATAGCACTCTTACACAGTATGTGTGTGAACTCTGGGCTTGATCTCCAGCAGCGCACACACACACGTGTGCACATCCACATGTGCAAGCAGATATGCATACATGAATATGTGTGATCTTTTAAACTAAGCTAATACATGTTTGTGTATTTTGTGTGTTAAATAAACATAAGTATCTGTGTCAACATATATAAACATAACATGAACATAAATATAACATAACATATATAAACACAACGTAATCACCTATGTGCTGATGCTCATCTGCGTTCTGGGAAGGGAGGTTGTCTGAATGACATCCATGATTCTAGAGAGAAAAGGCATAACACGGTTTCCAAGTTCTGGCTTTTGCTTTTCCTCCTGCATATGAGTAGAACTTCTAAATATGACAGGATGTCACTGTAGTGATTAGGTGATGATGTTATGTGGCAAAGGCAAAGGGATTTTTAAAGTTGCAATTAAGGTCCCAAATTGGGTGATCTTGAGCTGATCAGATCAAAGGTTTACCCTGGGTGTTGTGACTTAATTGGGATCTGGCTCTGCCTGAGGAGCGGGACAGTTCCTGACTTGGAAGACATAAGGTGCTGTGTGGTGAGTGGGGCTGTGAGGGGTCTCCGGACAAGAAGGTGAGAGTGGCCAGCTGGAAAGGTCTCAGGCTGACACTGCATGGAATGGAACTGAATTCTGGAAGCAGCCTTTTAGGGTGGTGGAGGATTCCTAATTCCGAAAGGCGTACAGTCCAGGCAATACCAGCTGTGTAGCCTATAAGAGTCTTAGCAGAGGAGCTGGCAAAGCTGCAACTCCATTCTTGACTCACAGAAGCATAAAAAGTGTGTTTTTCTAAGCCACAATATTTATAGCAACTGGTTTCATAGAGATAAAATCAATGCATTTATTTAGTCAAAAGTAACACACACCATACATTCTTAGAGCCTCACAGGCATAT
>NW_004955502.1:5069846-5096786 GCF_000276665.1 Chinchilla lanigera
GTCTGCTGCCTCCTGGAGCAGTAGCCAAGCTTTCCTCTCTCTTGGCCATAGGGGTGGAGTGCCTGGATCGTTAGGCACTCTGAATCCAATTCTGAGGAACAAATCCTCTATGCTGCCACCATCTGGAACCTGGTGCAGCCGCTGCCACCATTCTGGAACATGGTCCTCAGAAGCTTTCTTCTCAAGGCAAGGTCTTTCACCTTTGCAGTTTTGAGGCTGCAAAGGGTGGAGACTTGCTGCTTCTTGTGATGCCCTCAGGCCAACTTTTTTATTTTCTTGTTCCTTCTCAACAGTGGAGATCTCCTCAGCTCTACCTGTGCAGTCCACAGCTTTACTGGAGCTTGCTTTCTGGCCAAACTCACAACATTTTCAAGCATCCTTCTGGGCTCCTTGTTCTTGATTCTCAATATAAATCTGGCTAAAAGCCCCAAACAACAGCCAGGCCACTTCCCCAACGTTTGACTGCCTTGAAATTTCTTTTGCCAGATTAATCAATCCACTACCGCCCTTAATCTCAGTCTTAGGCAAAGTCTCTGGACAAGAGCAAAATGCAGACAAACTTTCTGCCAATCCATAACACACATTGTCTGGAGTCCAACAACCAATGGAGTCCTTCTTCCCAACAGAAACCTCCTGAACCCTGTCCACTGATCACATGTTGGTTTCTGTCCTAACACCATGTTGTTTTTGTCAATGTTACTTTGTAGTATAACTTGAAATCTGGGATTGTGATGCCTCCTATTTTGTTCTTACTGCCCAGGATTACTTTTGCTATTATGGGTCTCTTCTGGCTCCATATAAATTTAAAGACTGTTTTCTCTAGTTCTATGAGGAATTCTGTTGCTATTTTGCTTGAGATGTGCCAAATCTATAAATCAGTCTTGGGAATATAGTCATTTTCACAATATTAGTTATGCCAATCAAGGAGCAGGGGACATCTTTCTATTTTCTGATATCTCTTCAATCTCTTCTTTTTCAGAATGCTGTAATTTTTATTGGAGAGGTCTCTAATGTCCTTGGTTAGATTAGCTCCCAGGTACTTAATTTTTCTTTATGTTAATTTGAATGATATTGTTACATAATTTCTTTTTCATTGAGTTCTTTACTGGTATACATAAATACTGTTGATTTCTGTGTGTTGATTTTCTGAGGTTGATTATTAATTCTCAGAATTTTTGGTGTAATTCTTTAGATCATCTACATAGGGTATTATGTCACCTAATTGATAATTAGGTGGTAATTGATTTCTTCCTTTCTTATATATATTTCTTTTGTTTCTGTCTCTCGTCTGATTTCTCTGCCTAATATTTTTACTACTATGTTGAACAGAAGTGGGGATAGTGGGCCTTCTTCTATTTCTCCTGAATTTAGAGGGAAAGATTTCAGCTTTTCTCTATGTAATATGATGTTGGCCATTGGTTTGTCATGAATACATTTACCAGATTCAGGTAAGACCTTTTTATTCATTTTCTTCAGGATTTCTATTATGAAGTGAGTTGAATTTTGTAGAAAGCCTTTCATGCACCTATTGATATGATCATGTGGGTTTTGCTCTTGTTTGTATTTATGTGCTATATTACATTTACTGATTTGCACTTGGGGAACCATCACACCTGCAGCTCTGGGATGGTTGTAATGTATGATCCCTTTTATGAAATGTTGCATTTTATTTGCCAATATCTTGTTAGGGATTTTTCCATCTATTCTTACTAAAGAGATTGGCTTGTAGTCTTTTACTTTTTAGTTGGGTCTTTGTCTGGGTTTAGGATCAGAGAGATGCTGGCTTTCAGGAATGAGTTTTGAAGTATTCCTGCCCTTTCAATTTCATGGAACAGTTTGAGGAGTATTTGTGTATGATGTCCCTAAAGGTTTCCAGAGTTCAATAGTGAATCCATGAGGTCCTGGACTTTTTTTAGTTGGTAGGTTTTTTATTATTGCCTCAATTTTGTTGCTTCTCATTAGGTTTTTCAATATGTTTGTATCTTTTTGGTTTACTTTTGTTACTTCATTTGAATCTAGGAATCTTTTTTTTCAAGAGTTTCCTAATTGTTGGCATGCAATTTTTCATAGTAGTTACTATCTTTTGGGTTTGATGGTGTCCACTGTGAATTTTCCTTTTTCATTTCTAGTCACAGTGATGTGATTCTTCTTTTTATTTCATCTGGTAAATTTGGCTAAGGGTTCATGCATTTTGTTTCTTCTTTCAAAGAACCAGCTCTTCATTTATTCTTTGCATTTTCTAATCTCAATTTCACTAATTTCCACTCTGATCTTTATGATTTTTTTCCTTAATTTCCATTTGGGCTTGGATTGTTATTTCTTAAGTGTTTTGAGGTTCTACAGAATCATGTTTCTCATGATTACATACCTTGGTTCTTGCTGTCAAGTGAGCCTAGATAAACTTCCTGCCAATGTAAGAACTAAGTGAAATAATTTTGAGATGATATGTCCATCAATTTACCCAAGCAGACTACATCTTCCTGTTGTGATAAAGAAGAATTCTGTGACCTGGACAGAGGTGATCTAGTCAGAGTGTGGCCCTAGGGATGTGTTCAATGTGTGTGTGTGTGTGTGGGGGGGGGACAAAACGAAGGACAGGGATGCCCAGAAGTAGGGTGGATGGTGGTGATTTGCCAGATGTAAGGACAACTCATCTGAGGTTCCTATCAGTATCTTCCCTGGTTGTTTCATGCAGGTGAGACCATATTTAGGTCATAAGGATAGTTGCATTTTGCTTACGGAGTAAAGATATATATACTTGACGTGTCAACTTCAGTCACTTATTATTGTGTGCATAGGAGTCAGTAGGAGGTGGCAAGGCTGAAAGATGATTTTCATTACCACTTCTCTTTCATTTCCTCAACCCATACTGAGGAACCATGACTTGCAAAAGGAACTTTTAATATTTAGGTCTATAAAAGTTTCTGAGTGATGAATCTAAAGAAAATTAATTTGGTAATTTTTTTGAACACTTTGTTCACGAGCCAACAAAATTATTGTGTAAACTGTACTGAGCTTCCAAATTCACCTATCGGAGAGAAATGCAACACCTGGCACTGTGCTGTTATGCAGAATGGAAATTAATGACCTGATGACCTACCTTGCCTTTCATTTCTAGCTTTATGAAATGTGAAGACCCTTCACCTTTTTGCCAGCCCTGTCTCCATTTTTTTATTCATATTGATGCTTGTAATATAAACTCTCTTCTTGGTGTCTGAGGAGCTCTTTTAGATATAATGGTATCACTCGAATGAGAATATTATCATTAAAATCGTAACTACCTCACATACAATTCTGTACGGTTCACACTTCATGAGTTGTACAGTAGAGGGTTTGCATGGTGTTATTGAAACCTCACCCTAAGTTAAGTGTATTAGGCGTGATGGCACAAATTGTACCTGCAATTACAAACGATCAAGATGGGTGTTACTCTGAATATTGCTAATGAGTACATTTTAGGAACTCAGTTTTAGACAAGGGTCTGTCAAAGTAAGAAGGTATTTATAAGAGCAATTTCTTGTAACATTTGAAGGAAAGTTTTGATAAAGCAGATGGAGATTATTAGCAAAAGCAAAAGGGAATTAAGAGTAGAGAAATTCGGGGGTAAAAGTGCATATCCAGGACTTTAATATGGCTAGAATAGATTCACTATTTGTCAAATTAAAGTGCCAGAGATTCAACAAAAATAAAACTCAAGGTACATGTTTATGATTATATTAACTTTACCTGGAGAGTGATATTTATGGAAGAATTAACTACAGCATGGAGGCTACATGAAATACAAATTTGTAACTATATTGGAAAGGTTATTATAAAATGCCACAGAGAGAGCTTGGGGGTTGATACATTGTCTTACAAATGAATTTTCTATGTTAGCATTGGTTTAAATGATTCATCATTCTTGGAAAGAACATTTTTGGTGCATTTTCAAATTATTTATGTTATTCATGGCGAAACCCATGTTTGTTTAGATATGTTGTTATATTACAATATAAACTTGGCAACTCAAGTATCTTGGATTCTATTTTAGTGACTTTAAAATTAAATTAGTTTTCTTTACACTTTCTTCTATAATATGGAAGAGTGTTTTTTTTTTTTTTACTTTTTCTGAGAGAGAATTTCAGAATTTATATTATCACTGCTGAGTTTTGAAGCAGTAGAATGCCAATATCAAATATTCAGTTATCATGAAGCCTAATATAGGAACGTGTATTGTAGTAGATTCTAT
The DNA here is from genome assembly GCF_000276665.1 of Chinchilla lanigera. Taxonomy (NCBI): domain Eukaryota; kingdom Metazoa; phylum Chordata; class Mammalia; order Rodentia; family Chinchillidae; genus Chinchilla; species Chinchilla lanigera. The sequence goes on from NW_004955502.1 coordinate 5,074,075, forward strand.
TTAACAAAATACAGTGATCACAAATGTTTCCTTTCTTTCAGAATACTGCTCCCTACCCTTCCAGCTCTTGAAGCCAACACCCCCCCATCATCTTAGATTGTAGCATCATAAACACAGCATTGTTGTCCTCTTTGTTATCTAGATACAAAACTTTAAAGTTGCTGTGATTCATTGTTTGTGAACTTCCCCTGTAATTTGTGAGCAAAGTGACGAAGTATTGCTAACGTTAGCCCTGTAAAGAGCCCTGTGCCTCTCAGTGTCTCTCTGATCTCTTTGACTTTGTTCCCTAATGCGAGTTTCATGATTTTTCATCTAGGTTACTGTAACAATCTCTAATTTTATCTTTTGTCTTTATTTTTTTCCTCATCTCCAATTCTTTGTATATTGCAGGCTTAATATGGCAGTAATTTCCAAGTGTTTCAGTTATTTTTATAGTTTCAAAAGGATGGCATTCTTAATTATCAGATAGCTATGTTTTCCAACAAGAACCTATAAAACATAATCCACAGTCTTTACCTCTCAGCTTTTAAACTTTCTAGTTTAAAATGTGAAATATCTAAGCATTATTCTTGTACATATTAATTACTTCAGAAACAGTGTAATTTTTCTGTATCATTAAGCATTAAATTGCATGCTACATTGTATGCAGGATATATGTATGGGTGGTCAGCTTTCCTGCTCCCAAGAAACTTACAGTATTTCAGGGAAGATGACACATATTCTCAAATAACTATGAGAATAAGAATTAAATAAGTAGATTTGAAGAAAATTCATTAACCTTCCACTCATTTATTTACCAAATGTTTACTATATGCTTGCTCTGTGCTTGGCACTATCGTGAATGCCAGGTATATCAAAGCAAATAGGGCAAATGCTCTTGCCTTAGTGCAATGAATACTCTGAAGGTTAATATGTGGTATGTCGCTAGATAAAGCAGATCATATGGAATGAAGTAAGACAGGATAAAAGAATGAGAAACAACAGAGCCAGCTCAGCTTTTAGGAATTCTCAGGAAAGGTCTTCAGACAGGACCATGTAACACATACCTAAGTGAGTGAAGGGCACCGGCCATGCCAGGACACAGGAGAAAGCGCTGCTTGGGGAGGAGCAGCACGTCCCAAAGGTGGCCAGTCTGGGTGTCAAGGAATAGGAAGGACGCAAGTCCAAGCAGAGGATGGCCTGAGTGTTCCCAGTCATACCACGGTGTGGGGGTTTAGGCAGCAAGGAGACATGTAAACAAAGTTACAAGGATGACAAATGTGGTGTGCATTTGACAACAAATCACTTCTTTCCCAGCCAACTGTGAGTACTTACTGCCCCCTGATAAAATCCCTATCCATTAGGGCTTATCACTGCGCTCCACGATGGGTGCTGTTTTTCCATCCTTGTGTTTATTCCTTTCCTATCCCAGGTTTTATGGTGACAGTAGATGAAAGCCTAGAAATGGCGCTGTGCTAGCACAGTGGACACAAGCTGCTATTTATTACCATTGACTTTTCAGTTCCTAGAGAAAGAGCTCTGCTTAGCCAGGAAGTGCCAGATGGCAATGAAGCACTGATTATAATTCCAGAACAAGTATATCTATAGAGTATAACTCAGTATAAATTCATCAAGAAGCCCTAGATATCATCACACAGGAACTTTCACACTTCTCTGTGCTTTTATCTTCCAAATTTATAACCTCAACCTTTCCCAGGGTCCACTATAACATTGGCATTTTCCACCTCCTCAATATGTTTCCCTTGTAGTACAAGCGATATGTTAAGCATACATGGTAAGAGTTATACAAAGCTATATTCTCTTTGTTTTCACCAGACTACTGATTTATTTTCATAGTGGTCTAAAACATTAGCTGCTCACATCCTCCTGGGTAAGGAGGCCAATTGTAGGGAAACATTCTCAAACCTAAAATCCAGGGAACAGTGAACTTTTGATGACCAGGGCAACAAATGTACTCAGAATACAAATGCCAGCTTTCTAGGCTGGAGACTCCACCTTTGTTTCTCTTTTTCAGTAATGCTCTTTCTTGCCTAGTCTTGGTGAACACCTTCTTAACACTGTGACTGTCTCTGGCAAGCCTTTCCCAAAGACCGTGGTTCTCTTTGCACCCCACACTGCTGCCCAGGCAGCTGGTACCCATGCACTAATCTTCTGGAGATGGTACACTATCACTGGTGCATCAAATGTACCCATTCACATACTTCTGTTTTATTCCTCACACAAAGGTGATTTTCTGGATGATCTCCTACTGATGGGTATCAATCTGCACTGCTGTCACCACTTTTTCACTGCTTATTTTAATGCAACTGCCATCCCACAGGACCAATAGGGCTGCTGGATTGCTTTTCCTTTATCTGCCTTAGGTCTTCTTTCTCCCTTTGTAGATAACAGTCCTACAGCTTTAGGATGTCTCTGCTGAAGCCCATCTGTATCATAGTAATAAGTAGCACCAAACAACAAAGGTGTTTAAGTATGGGCTGGAAACCTGCACTGAAGTTATTACTGAAACCTTCTCACTGTCTCTCCTGCATCCTAGAATGCTGAGGGAATGAGGAACCTGAGTCCTGCTCACTCTTCCTTGATTTAGGAAAAGGGAGTTTGGATACTGGGGAAGGGCTCACATCTCATGCACTCAAGATATTTGCATTCCAATGAAAGGAATAAGTTAAGTACAAACAGCAGTTGTTATGTAAACCTTACTATGTTGGTAATGCTTTCACCTCTAGCTACTGATTCTATATTCTGGTAGTCCAAAATTTTGCTGCTCACATCTTGTTAAAAGTGAGTCTCACCAAGGCAAACGGAGGTTCAGACTCAAGAGCCCCCAGAGATCGTGGTGATGGCTGTGCTTGAAAACTGCCCCCTTTCATCTTCCATGAGAGTATTCGCTTCATGAACACTCCATGTAATCGCACACATTCACACTCTGTCACCCACCAGCGACCTGCAAGGGTGACGCAAAACAAAGGGGTGCTTCATGGCCCTAATTTGCCATCTGTGTGTTTTCTTCAATAAAGTGTGCCAAGAAGGAAGCCATGAGAATCGCTCATGTCAATCTCTTGTGCTACTTTACTTAATTACATTCAGTTTCAATTGGATATAAATATAACAGCATTAAGCATAATTTAATTCTACTGTGTAATGACTTGCAGCAATTCTGCTTGTATTAAACTGTACCAGCATGTGCCCAGATCACTGTGTTTCAGCGGATCTCAGTGTTGCCGTTGATCAGCTGCTGCTGCTCTGCAGGGCTGCCCAGGACTCTGCTGCAGACCTGTCGTGCCCAGTGGACCGTCCTGATGTCCGCACAGTGCTTTCACACAACTGAAGGAACTCAATCTCATTACTCCCATTCGTTCTTCTCATTATGGGGAGTGTCCTGTTCTTTGCACTTTCTTTTGAAAATTTTTTATCTTAAAGGTGGTTTGTTGACACATTTTTGTGGGTGTGAACTCACAGAAGCTGAGTCGAATCACGGGCCCCTGAGAATGGGGAGGGGTCAGTCAGGTGTGCCCTACTGCTTGATAGGAAGAATGAGTTCTAGTGTCCACACTTTTAAAATTAAAAAATCGACACAAAACCATATGAAACATAAAAACTGTGCATACTTATGGGGTATCTGGTAATGTTTTAGTATACACTGTGTAATGTCTGAGTCACCCTCCAACATTTATCATTTCTTGATGGTGAAACTATTGAAAATACTTTCTTCTATCTACTCGAAATATCTAGCATGCTGTCATTGTAATCTACTGTGCACGAGTATGCTGGGGCTTCTTATTCCTATGCATTTTAACCGTAACTTAGGTCCTTTGATCAAACTCTCTGGATGCCTTCTCCCCTCCGCCCCCAGCCTTTCGTGGCCAGATCCCACTCTCCACTTCCATCGGATCAGCGTTGTGTGACTCCGCAAGTAAATGAGTACGGTATGTGTAGTGTCTCCGGGCCTTGGCTATTGCACCTGCCATCCATGCTGCGAATGACAGGATTTCCCTCTTTTGCTTTGCTTGTGGTGGGTCGGCTCCCTGTACATGTGTGTCATGTCTTCGTCCACTCACCCGGTGACCGTCACTGAGGCTGATTCTACTTACTGTGTATTGCAAGCAGTGTTCTAATGACTCCAACAGTGCGAAATAGCTTGGCTTATTGAGGTGATTTCCTTTAGTTATATGCACAGTAGTGGAATTTTTGGATCACATAGTAATCTTATTCTTAATTTTCTAGGAACTTGCATGTTCTTATGGTTTAGATCCAGAATCTTCCCTAAGGCTCTCTGATGCTCTGAGGTGAAGCTTTTGGAAGATGATTGATTCATGGGGCAGGGGGCAATAGTCATCAGTGCTATTAGGAGGCTGGGCCAGTTGGAGGCAGGTCCCTGGGGATGAGATCTAGAAGGGGTGATCTCCCTCCCCAGCTCAGCCATCTCTCCCTGCTCTCTAGACTGCATGAGACGAGCAGCTGCCCCTTCGCTCAGGCCCTTCCACCCAGTCCTTTCTACGCTGGAGTCTACTGACCACAGACGGAAACTTTACAGTTGTGAGGCAGAATAAGCCTCTCCTTATTTAAGTTGTAGGTTTTGGGCATCAGTGTCAGCAACCAGAAAAGGAACGTAGTTATGTGCTGTTCTTCACCCTGGCTCCTGGTGATGTACATCTCGACCATCTGTGTGAAAGGTACGTTTTCTTCCACATCCTTACCATCACTTTTCTCTTTAGTGTTTTGATAACAGCTATTCTTACTCCAGTGAGATGCTATCTAATTGGGGTTGTGGTTCACATTTCTGTGATGATTTGTGATGCTGAGCACGTTTTCATACACACATGGGCCATTTTACATTTATTTTTAAAAATGTCTATTTAGAACTGTTGTCCAATTCTTTTTTTTTTTTTTCTTTTGTCTTTTTTCAGACAGGGTTTCACTATGCAGTTCAGGCTGGCTTGAGCTGCCCTCAGACTCTCAGCAATTCTCCCGCCTCAGCCTCCTGAGTGCTGGCATTACAGGCGTGTGTCACCATACCTGGCTTTATGGTCCATTTCTTAATACTTATTAGTATATTTATCTTTTCTGCTGATGTATTAAATTTCTTATGTTCTGGATATTAACCTTTTTTTCTGGTATGTACTTGCAAATATTTTTTCTTATTCTGCAGATTTTTTCTTCATTCTGTTGTTTCCTTTGCTGTGAAGAAGCTGCTTAGTTTGATATAATTTTATTTTCTATGTTTATTTTTTCACCTGTGCTCTTGGGGTGTTATCTAAAAAGTATTTCCCCATTCCAGTTTCCTAAAGTGTTTTCCTATATATCCTTCTAGAAGTTTGTAGTCTCAGGTTGTATATTTAAGTATTGGATCCATTTTGAGTTGGTTTTCATAACAAGTGAGGAATGAGGATCTAGATTCATTCTTTTGCCTCTGGATACTGTTTCTCTAGCACTATTTACTAAGAAGGCTGTTTCTCCTGGTATTTTTATTCTTAGCACTTTTCTTGATACATGGGTTTATTTCTAGGCTTTTTACTTTGTGCTGTTTGTCTATATGACAGTATTATGCTGTTTTGATTATTATAACTTTGTAGTACATTTTGAAAGCAGATAGTGTAATACCTCCTGCCTGATTCTTTTTGCTTGATATGAACTTTGCTGTTTGAGTATTTTTTTTTTTTTCATTTTGGGCATATTCTAGGATTGTTTTTCTAGTTCTGCGAGAAATATCATTGATGTTTTGATAAGGATTGCATTGAATCTGTTTGAAAGTTGGGTATCTTTTTCGTTTTTTATGTCTTCTTCAATTTTTCAACAGTGTTTTCTATTTTTCATTATAATGAACTTTTATATCTTTGGTTAAATTTATTCTTAGGTATTTCCACATGTTTTAGCCATTGTCAATGGCATTACTTTTTGGTTTGTACTTCAAATGATTTGCTGTCATTGTATATCAGTGCATTGATTTTCTATGTTGATTTTCTATATTAAAATTTTGCCAAATTCATATACTGTCATAGCTTGCAATGGATTATTTTGGAGTTTTGTGTATACAAGACCATGCTTTCTGCAGATAGTGGGAAGAATTTTTTTATAATTTGGATGTTCTTTTTTTTCCTGTGAGAACTATGTGGAATAGAGGTGGTAGAACTAGGTGTCCTTGTGCTCTTGTTCAGGTCTTAGAGGGAGCTTTTCCTCATCCCTTGTGGTGGTAGATATTCTCTATTACATATATCCATTATTATGTTTTTATAATATAGATATATTGAATTTTATCAAATGCATTTTTTAACCCAATGAAATGATCAAATGGTAAAGTTTGTCTTTTGTTCTCTTGTGTCCTGTATACTGAGTTGGACATGTTGTGTTAGCCTACCATTTCTGAGATGAATCCCACTATACCGTGCTGAATCCCGCCTTTTCTTACTTATTGCTTTATAGAATTTGACTTAGCTGTTTGGTGATACTATGGAGGAAGGCCAGGTTCTTTCTTTTTCTTATCATATTCCTTGGATTCTAGTTTATAGGCAGGGCTCATGGCATTCCCCAGTGTACAGCACTAATGGAGAATGTAGCACTGAATCTAAGACTTGAAGATTAAAGAAAATTTCTACAGGTAGCATTCGAAGTGAAGACATGCTATGTGGGAGCAGGGGGAGAGCAACACATTTGCTACTAAAGATTTTCACTAAATAGCACCTTTTGTATTTGGATAAAAAGCAGATAACCTGAGATCTTTTTTACAAATTTGTAAGTATAAAGCACACTTTGTTAAGTAGCAGCAAAATTTTGTACTCTAGATATTCATAGAATTTCTTCTTGCATCACTGGAACTTTTTGAGTAGCAGAGCCCCAGTTGTCACCCTCATCACCTGACACCAACCATTCCCCTTTTGTTTTCATTAGTTCTCCACTTCAGATAGCTCACATATATGGAATTATGCAACACATATTCTTTCAAGTTGGCTTTTTTTATATGGTGCAGCATCTTAAAGGTTCACACATATGTGGTAAGATTTCCCTTTTATGGATTAATAATAATCCATTGTATGTGTAGATTAGATTTTCTCTCGTCATTCACCCATAAGTGGATGTTTAGGTTAACCAGGACAGAAGCTGTTGTATGTAGTCCCTACTCACAAATTGACCATTGATTTAATCTTCATAAATACTATGACATAGATGCAATTATTGCCCACAACTTCCAGAAGAGAAACTGGTACCCAAAAAGGAAGGGCACATAGGTGGCAGATCGATGATATCACATGGCAGTCTGGCCTGAGCACAGGTGCATACTTTCCCAGCGACATTCTCCATCAGTGCCGTATGTTGGCAGATGTCTGCCCATGAAACAGTGTCCAAGGAGTATGACAAGAGAAGAAAGAGCAGCATCTTCCTCCAGAATGCTATCAAAGACTTAAGTGAAAAATTTCATTTTAATTAAAATAAGAGCCCTTTTCCTGTTCCACTTTGTGCCCCACCCCCATTCCTTCTTCTTCATTTCCTTCTTTCTTGTCTAATTAAAGAGAATAAAAATGGCCAGCTGACCATTTCATACTCAGAGCTGTGGGAGAGCAAAAGTTGAATTTTTCTATACCACCAAACTTACATACATTTGTGACAGCAGCATAGGAAGTAACACTCTGGTCAGAAAGGTTAGAGACATTGCTGTGTGTTCTGTTCTTTCTTAGGTAACTCATCGTGTATAGTAGTACAATAATGCCCATGAGTAATACTGAAGCACCTAATATGATAGCAGTGGTTTTCTCTTAAGAAAGCAATATTTTTGGACAAAGAAAGCTTTTGTTGTGGATGACTTCAACTATCTGGTTAAAGGTTTGTGTTAGTAGCATGCTCCATACCAAATAAATCCAAGGTTCTGTGGAAAGATTTTACTAAAAGGACTGGGTTCTGAGCAGTGTCTTGGGCATTGTGCTGGTAGGGAATAAACTTATTCTGCTCAGTTGATACAGTACAGTTAGCATGTCTTCTCTGCATTTTCTGCTCATACAAAATGGCTGTCCCATAGATAAGGGTCCTAGGCTTGTATCGATATTCATCTTGGATGGCTGACATATTATAGGATTTTTTTACAGCAACCTTGATTGTTATTTCATTTTACAACATCATAAGTATAAGATAGAAATACAGGTTTTGAAAAAATTCTGCATTGTGTATATGCTCATGTATGTGCTAGAAAGAAAAATGTTTGGCCAAATCAATTATTAAAAATTTGAGAGCTTTTAAACAAGTTTTAAGAGCATTATCAGAGTAGTTTTTTAAAACACAATTATTTTTGCCTCAATATGACACATATTAGTTGGAGAGGAAATCAATATAAAAATCAGTTAGCTTTTAAAAATATTTGTTCATGGGATCATTTTCTGGCTAGAAATATTGCTTTGCATAGCAAAATTATCTTTCTTGAGTTATTAAAGTATATTTTTCCTAGTATTCTTTGGGTTTCATTGAGGTGACATACCATGATAAAATTTGTTTTTCCAATATTCCAAATATATCTCATTTTAGAACCTCTCATTATAGAAATGGATATAACTCCTAAATAAAAGGAACTTAAATAATCCAAAAGAAATAAATTATTGCCCTATTTATTTAAAAAATGTAGGAAAGGAAGAAGTTAAATTATCATTATTTGCAGATGACATGATACTCTACATAGAAGGCCCCAAAAATTCCACCAAAAAACTTCTAAATGTAATATCCAAGTTTAGTAGTGTAGCTGGATACAGAAATAATAACATTCCTGTACACAATGAACTCACTGAGGGAAAAATTAGGGAAAGTGAACCCTTCACAATAGCATCCAAACAAATAGGTTTCTATTTTAAACCAAGGCATGCAACTAGGTACTTCCTCAAAAGAAAAAATTTGTCTGTGTTTTCAATGTGCCTTCATTGTTACTTAAAAAAAAAAAAAAAAAAAACCAAAAAAACCCTCCAGTTTTCTCGACATACATTTAAACTCTGAGATTTATGTTAACTAAAATGATGATTTCTATGACTATAAGGGATTTTCACAATTAAAAATAGTGACATAGGTGTACTATGGGCTTTTAAATTTTTCTCTTTCTTTTCTTTTCATTTTTTTTTAATTCTAGAAGGCTTCTGTGTGTGATTCTCTTGATTCAAGTCAATGTTCTAATATTTTAGTGATATTAACTGCACATCTGGGACCATATCACATCAGTTTTCTCATGTGAAAAAATAGAGATAGCAAATGGTCTCATATCCAGGAGTTGTGACCAAGAGACACATAGTTTATAGTAAGCCTTACTACTGTACATAGTCATCTCATTTCAGGAGATGGATTCACTGATGGAAGGAATAATTGCTCTGTAGCAGTACTTCTTCAAGTGTGGCCCCTAGACAAGAAACATCCATATCACCTGACATCTTGTTAAAAATGCAAATTATCTGATGCATCCAAAACCTGCTGGATTAAAATCTGTGCTTTGACATATTACACGTGCTTTAGAAATCATATAATCATTAAGTTGTACAGGTAGAACTCAAATATGGAGCTAATTCCAAGGTAAGAAGTGTTATAATTACATCATGTTGTCTCACAAACAGAAAAAGCTATAGAGCTTTTCCAGTACAAACCTGTCTTTATTTTTGTCTATCATTTTGAACCTAAAATATAAGGTGTTTTGTCAATATAAGATCAAGACAATTGTTGAGATCAAGAATTTTATGAGTGGGTTCAAAACAATATACCTACGATAACACAATTAGAACTGAACCTACAAAGGAAAACTTTTCAATTCTTCTTGCTAAGCGAATACTCCTCCTGTACCAAATATTTAAGAGATAGTGTACAAAAGCAATAGCTTCAGATGAAACACATTTACAAATAAATATTAAAAAAATCAACTTAAACAAAACTAGAAATGAAATTATTTAAAATTAGTAATTACCATAAGCAGATAATATTTCCACCACAAATTCAAATATATTTCCATAGCAGTACATATTTTTAATAATTCATCTTATTAATATTAAAAAGAAAATAAAACACATGTTCTAATTACACCAAAGACATATGTTTGATGAAATTCAATATCTATTTATGATTTATAAAATCTCTAAGGATAGTTACAAAGAAATTTTTATCATGATAAATCAACAATAACTTTATGCTTAATACTAAACAACAGAAACTTTCTCATAAGTAAGGTGTATGTAAACATAGCAACAGTTCCACAGTATGTACAGGCCAGCATAACAATTTCACTGTAACAGTTTTTCTTAGGGAATTATACAAGAATTTGTATATAGGATACTGTTTATACATGTGAAAGTATAGTAATAAACTATAGTTGGAATTGGTATGGGCAATCATGGTTCATCACAGCAAATAACCAAAATCTATAACAGATACTGGGAAATAGGAAGAAAATATTCAAATGGGAAGGGAAACAAGAGACAAGGGAAGGGAAAAGGAAGGAAGAAAGGAAAAAGAAAAAAGAGAATGGAAGGGAGAAAATGAAACAAAGCTTTTGTAATAAAGGAGGAGATGGGATTGGAGAAATAAGAAGAATCAAGACATACCACATACAGGTACAAACTCCCTCTGACAAATGTGATCATTATATATATCTAAAATGTACCAATGAAATTTTTAAAAGTCATGATTCAGCCACTAATAATGATGATCGATTGAGGACTCCAGCGAGGGTTTTTAAATTTTACATATGTGTATATATATATCCTTTCAGCTTCATGAAATACTACTCAATAACACAGAAATAGCATAAAGCTAACTTTACAAATCAAAGAGAGATGAAACCTATGTGGAAAAGACATTTCAATGAGTTCCCGAATGAGAGAAAGCAGGTTAAAAAATAACAGACTTAATATTCAGATCGGAGAGTGGACTCTGATCTGATACGCCTGCTGACGGTCTGCGTTTGAACAGTCATGTTTACCTTGCGGGACTCCTGAGCAGGTACAGGCACCACGGAGCTGAGCTGCACAGCTGGAGCGGAGCTGAGGGATGAATGAAGCCCACAGGGAGGCTTACTGTCCAGGCACCTGGCTCGCCTCACTGCTCTCCTGCCTTGCTCTCAGGTAGAGAAGTTTTACCTCAGAAACTATGGACTCAATAATACCAAAAAACAAAAGTTTGAAGTTAAACAAAAGGCACAGAATTAAGCACAAAGGGGTTAAGAGAAAGTTTGCAACAGTGAAAGTTTGTGTATTTGCTCACTCAAATACAAGCATTCAGACGTACGCATATCAGGCTGAAAATCAGATGATTCTTGGACTTAGCCGCATCCCAAGTAATACACTAAAGACTGATACTTATAAGCTACTAATTAATTATAGCCATGACCTAATCATTCTCCTTTCGTACATTTAAACTAGCAAATCCCTCAGAAGCACAAAGACCATCAATTTCTATAAGTTTTTATTTTGAAATGTGATCATTTATAAGGATCAAGAAACATTTGGGAATCTTCAACCTGAAAAAAGAAAAATAAACAACCCTGAAAGAAACTCTGAAGAAATGGTGATAGTGTAAGAAAACCAATAAAAACTAAAAAATGAAAACAAAGTTGAAAAATAACCTCCCAGTACTACCATTATCTTTAGAGAGATAAAACAGTTTTGCATTATTAAAAAGAAGCAGAATGGTATTATAAAGAAGAAATACAAAAATCAAAAGATATGATTTATTAATTAAAAATATAAGAGCTGAAATTTAATATCCCAAAGAAGAGTGGAAATGTAAGGCCTAGAAAATAACTTATGAATAATTAGAAGTAAAAGATGGAGACAAGAAAATATTAAATTACAAAACTAGATGCATAAAAACTGACCAATGCAAGTTGCAAAATAAAAGAAGATAAAAGAAAATGGAGATTAAGAAATTCTAGCTCTGCTTTAGTGTAAAGATCCTAAACGTTTCCATGATTTACATGTAGAAGACTGGGAATCTGATTAATATCAGTGTTTAAAAATAAGAATATATGCTGGAATGAAGTGAACCAACTCTTTCATCTTAGTGAAAATTATTTTAATTTATAATTTAATGATTAGTCAAATTATGAATCAAGTATGAAGACAATAAAAATTTTAATGCATGAAGGATTCCAAATTTTTCCCTTTGCACTTTTAGGATGCTAGAGGATATGATTCACCAGTTTTAGCAGGTAAAGGAGGAAATGGAAGACAGGAACAGAAATCTCCAATAAGGAACACGTAAAAGGAAATCTGAGGGCAAAATTATTATCAGACCAAACAGCGAATAGTCCATGTGGCTGTGGAAGAAAGAGGGCTCTGATGTGAAATGTCCTAGGAATGATGCAGGCTGCTGGCTATCAGCAGTACCTAACTGATAAGATGGAGTGAGGAAAAAAATAGGCTATGCATCATGCCTGATGAGATAGCTAGATATTTCTTCATTCCTTTATAAAAATGATTAAATTTTATTATTTTGGAGAAACTAGTCAGTAGCATATTAGCCATCTCTTGTTTTGTAGCACATTTGCACCCTGCAATTTCAAACCTCCCCGTCCTGTATCCCTTACTTCTAGGTTGAGTTACATGACTGACAAAAATATATGTGTTGGGCCAAGTTGATGAAAATGCAGATGTCCTTATTACTCTTCCTTTCCCCCTTCCTCCTGAATTCAGAGATCTCTGCAGTCCAAGGGGGATGATGAGGCATCAGACATGACTTTGAGGAAAGTTATCTGTTTATCAGTAACTTCTGCTTTGGCCTCATACATAAAGCTGCTTTTGTTATGCTGTTATGCTGACTAACACTAAATGCACTTTGTAGATTTTGTGTTAAATTGTGTTTGGTCTTTGTTGTGTTAGTCTGGTGTTGCGTAAAGCAAGGTTGCTCATTTCTGAGCTGAGGATATTGAGAGGAGAATTTGGTGAGCAGTTAGAAACCAGTGGACTCATTTCTGACCACACCTCCCCCATCAGCATTCTGGAGTCAAGCACCACTCCCCGTTTTTAAAATTGGGAGTCAAAGTCCTAGGACGTCAGACTCACCAATTAAAGATAATCTAAATTTCTCACATGCTTACCAAAATCTTACAGTGTGTCATTGATATACCCAGAGCAAACTCTCTACTTTTTATGGACAATAACTATTTATATTTACAAAGCATTTTGTGATTAAAAAAAAAGAGTGGGTCCACATTGAAGCACTGTGAAAAACTGTGTCTTGAAGTGTACTCATGGATATCTTATTGGGCAGTTGCTACATATGGGAGTTGCATATTGTCAGTGTACGGACAAGGAAGTGGGTGGAGGTTGAGAAAACCCAACTAATGATGCAATAGCTATACTGATTTAAATGTGGATGACTGTCTTTTAAATGTTATGTGGTTATATTATTGCAGATATTTGAAAAACTGATGGACAAACCAATCTTTGAGATCTTTTCCACTTGAGCCCTGACTCTGACAGCTTTTGTTCTCAGGCTCTTTAGAAAAGGCTCAGAATATTATGTTGTTATAACATGACATTGAGTAGATTCTTGGGACCAGTTTTATATCAATATCCACTGACCATCAAAGTCCTAGTGAAAGGTGCATGCATAAACTGTACCACAAAGGTCTGGAGTGAAAGTATGGTGATATTTTAAGTGAGTATAATTAGTTTGCCTTTTGAAAATTCTTTATATTATTGGAAAATAAAGAACTCCAGAGTCTATATGCAAATATTAAGTGAGAAAAGTAAGTTTAGAATTGAAGCATGAATATGGGAATTGATTGCACAACAAAATTAAAGTCATGGGTAATAGAATCTATGGATTCTTGTCTCCTGTATCAGGGCTATTTGCCTACAACCTAAATATATTATCCCATATGATAATCTCTAGATTACTTGTAATATGTAATACACTGTATGTGCTAAGTAAATAGTTACCATCTTGTATCATTTAGGGAATAATGAATCAAAACCTTGTATAGCCTTACTCCAGACACAGTTTTGATCTCCCAAGTCAGATGTGTCAATCTCTCTAAACATGAGTAGAAATAGATTTTAATTTAACTGTTAAAATATGCAATAAATGACAGATTAGTCAGGCCTTGGTTGTGTTTCAGTGACAGAAGTCCAACTTAGGTTGAGAACGCAGGTTAATTCATTCACTCACCTAATTAACACTTGAGAAACATGGGGTGGGGCCTCAGGAGAGGCACAGGGCGTCTCCACCAGCAATGGAGCTTTGCTTTGCCATCCTCTCAGTTGAGCTCTCTCCTCACAGCACCTGTACCAAGCCAGGCTGGATCCCCTGATGAGCATGGAGAAGAAGCCTGCAGAGTTCTCAGCTGCATCACCAGACAGAGTGAAGAGCACCCTTTACTATACTTAAATAAAAATAAAATTCTACGGGAGCATCCATGGAAGCCCAATTCAAGTCAAGTGCTCACTCCTGCACCGGTGGTCGTCTCTGGCCACAGGGATGGGCTCAGTGACTGCATACAGCACAGAATAGGGTCTCAGTCCTGGGCCATTCCATGAAGACCAAGGGGTCTTCCACTGCAAACATTAATTCCCAGTAGGGGATAAACACTTCCTGAGGAATGCAGCTGCTGTCATGGGTAGAAAATATCCATAGAACAATAGATAACCAACAGCAAATCATGGCCGACCTCAAAAGTGTACAAGCATTTGAAAAGAAATACTTATCACCACTTGAAAATAGAGCTCCAAAATATAACCAAGATTTGAATTTGAGGGAATATAACTACATAGCATATCATGAAACATCTATTAACAAAAATTTAGAGTTTTTACATCCTATTACTCAGATATATGTGTATTTCTATTTGAGAAAACAATGACAATTTTTTTAAGAAAGGGAGCCAAGTTGATATTAAATGAAACAATAAGAACAATCTGGTATTTAAATTATTCTGCAAACTTTACAGAATTCTTAGAAAAATCTCACCTGAATTATATTTAACTTTCAGTACACGAAGAAAACAGCTACTTCAAATTTCTGCTAATGCTCATTTTTTATTGGCTTCATGCTTAGGCCTCTGGGTATATTCCAGATTGCCAAATCAAAACTTATCCCACAAGTTTTTGCTTTAATTTTAATTTAATTTTAGTTTTAATTTTCTGTAGTCATCATTCTTTTCAAATGTCTGTGCTTGAGCACATCACTATATGCTGCTGAGACAAATGGAGACAAGAAACAATACCTAAAATCTTTAACATGAGCTGGAAGAAGATTGATTTTACAGAATGCAGAGGCCAGCGTTAGATAATACTAGAAGAGTACCTGAAAATGAAGCACTGCTTTATTGAAAGTGTTTAAAACTGTTCAGCACTTTCATCTGTCTGCTAGTTTAGTGAGACCAAATTAGAAATAACATTGATAGTTATTCTAATTCTAAGCACCACTAAGCTAGGAGTGGGTTCTCAGCTCTGTACTTTGAGAAGTCTCAGAGCTGTTCCAGCTCTCTATGAGAGATGGTTTCACCCGGAAGAGTTGGTATTAAATTGTCTAAACATTTTAGTACGTGCTACACATGCTTGGTGGCAATAAACTGACACTGAGTGCTATCTGGACAGCTCTGTGACCAAGCCTGTGCTGAGTAATTGATGTAAGGTCAGTCTTTGTGTGGTTGAATGAGCACCCATGAAGCTGTGGTGAATCCAGACTAGGTGTCTTTTAGTGTAAAGAAAAGTGTTGTTCTGGGTGTGTTTGCCTATTGTGTGGTGCACAGGCCCAAGGACGGGGAGATTCAATTATGATGTTTCTCTGAGAAGATCATCTTGATTTTATTAGTCATGAAGTGCGTTTCCTCCTTACACTGTGAAAAATCAAACTGGGTTTCAGATAAAAACCAGAATGTCCTCCTAAAGACTTGCAAGATCCAATAGCTGAAGCAGCAGACTAGAAGACTTCACAATATAAAGCTGACTGGAATCTGAAGTTTACCTGGTAGAGTGTGGTGGGACTTTATATAACTGAAGCTCTTTCCCTTGTTGAAATTCTAACATGCAAACATCTTGAATTCATCTTTCATTGTATCTTGTCAATCAAATTTCTTGCATCTGCCTTTTGTTGTTCATTTGAGTCAGGAATTTATAAATCAAAGTGTGAAATACTTCCCAGAAATGAAATGTCCACTTTCTGAGCTTAAAAACAATATAAATCTGACCCTAATAATATAAAGGTAGTTGAACCTTTTATGTCACTCACTGTTCAAACATCGGAGTCACATATTATATAGGAGACTTTAAAGAGGCCCTTGTCTTTAGTGGGAATAATGGCCCCAGAGTATTGTTGTTTATAACTGTTATTCAGATTTCATGATTTTAAAAATGTTATGTGTCTAATTCAAAAAACAGACCAGATTTACAGTTGCTGCAGCAGCAAAACTGGATTTTTATGGCACAATGCTCTTTATGAAACAATTGTTCCACATCTTTTACTGAAGATTATTCTAGTGGTTGACTTTACAATTCCTTTAGATATACTTGAAGACATTTGATCACACTTCATCTGTTTGCCAGGTGGGGAAGTTTTGCATTTAAATGTATTTCCCACAATGTGTACATCTTTACATTGGATTACGTTGGATTTGAGAATCCTGTAACCCATACTGATCTAACTTTCCAGGAAAAAAAATGTAAAATATATAATTAATTATGTGTAATTACTTCACCATATTGAAAGTGTTCTTAAAAATGATTTACAAATATTCATAAAGGCATAGAAAAGTTTTCTGGGGTGTACTATATTTTCACAATGAAGGGAGAACGCATGTCCTGAGAATCTTTAAAAAAGGATAAGGATATGTCAATCTCATGGCAAATACATGGGTAGCAGCTAAATATGTCAGCCTGTCCACTGTGCATCCTCATCAGTTACCGAAACCCACACGCCAAGTACTGCACACAGAAGCCCTGTTAGTTGCTACTGTGCCTCTCTCTCTGCCTGTTTGCTAAGCATGTTGAACACATCAAGTAGAAACAGACCAAAAGGTTGTGCAAGTCTCCTGGCAAAGAATCAAGGAATAAACAACCTGCTAGGGCAGGGGGCCCGGAAAAGAAGGAAAACATGGAAGCAAATTCCATATTGTGTAGAAGTTCACCAAATCCATAGCTACACTAGTATTAGAAAGTGAGGCAACCTTGTACTGACCCATTTCCCTCCCCTCTCTTTTTGTAGTTCTCAGGAATAAATGTAGAAAGTGCTGGGAGTGCAGTATCATAAGTTAGGGATGCTGTGTCCAGGAAACTCTGGGCTCTATTCCATTCTCTCCTGGAAGCAGGATGACCTTCAACACCTTGCCCAGTGACCCTCCCAGCCTGCAAGTATGTAGCTCAGGGCAGACATCTTGGCTGTGGAGCACCTCAGTCCCAGCTCTACCTGCCTGGAGAAGTTTGTTTAAGCCTTTGGGTTAAATGTTAGCACATCCCTTACCGCCAAGCTATAAGATGTAAATCTGCTTCATATAAATTGTTTAATGTGCATTCCATATTGCTGGACTTGAGCAAGTGGTATTTAGCAAATCTGCTTCCCAGAAGCTAAGAAGATAAAAGCTAAGCAAAAATGTCAGCACTACCACAGAGCTGAGGAGACAGAACTGAGGTCTCCTTTCCCCAGGGGAAAGCTCAGGTAAACTTTCAAGCCAGGAGAAAGAGGACATAAAAAAAACAGAAGAATAAGCAAACACAAAACACAACGCAACAAAACAAAAGAGAATATATGAATCTTACTGCCCACTGTGGGTCATGGTCTAGCAGTAATTCACATCCTCAATCCACCTGTTAGTGCTGACTTTTCAGTCTTCATGTAGTTTTTTGTAGTGTGTCCAGAGTTTTTACCTAAAGGCAGTGGGTGAAGTAGACTGCAACTGAGTTACTTCATTTTAGCACTCCTTGAGTTATTTTATTTTTAAAAATCACAAGCCACGATTAACTACCATATGCATATGTCAGAAGGTCACTACCTTTAATTATGGTTTTCTATATTGAGTGTGCTACTTCTGAATTCTAGATAGCTTCTCTCACCGATAAATGTGAAGTGTCAGATTAAAATTCTCATTTCTTTTTTGGTTTATCTAGTTTAGTCAGTTTGAATGCAAGTTGAATTGGGAGACTCTCTCTAATGTTTCAGTGTATCTACAGGCCAGTTAAAATTCTAGTACCTCTACTATTCTGGCAAAAATGATATTGATAAAATGATTTTGAAAATTTAAATGAGATCATCTAATGTCAATCAAATATCCTCTAAGTGTTCCTGGAACATTTTGGTTTATACATTATATATTTTTAATGTGTTAACAACACTAACTTACAAGTGTAATTCATAGGAAAGAAGTAGCATGAGCCCCTCAGAGCTTGAGTGAAGAATCCTTAATCCTTGAGTGAAGAATCTCACAGCAATGACCAATTAAAAAACCAAAGAATCTTACATTATGTCTGAGGACAAGAGAGACATACAACCATGCACTAAAATTGAAGGAAGCGATACTCTGTAGATAACACAGGTTATTTGAATCCATTTGCATCTCTCTCTCCTGACTGATGTATCGTCTTTGGACAGCACTAGAGGCAGAAGTCCTTGAGGAGCCTCAGGAAGGTTTATTGTCCCAAATTATGTGAAGGAAGGAAATGCTGAACAAGAGGAGAGCGGAGAAAATGGTAATATGTGCATAGAGGTAGGGGGGAAAACTCCACTTTGAATAGCATCCCAATCTCAGCCCACATGCCAAGGACTCCCTGAGCCCAAGGGGAATTAACAGAATGACACAAGGTTCCAAGTATCCTCTTTTGAAATGTTTTCACATGTTTATCAAAAACAAGACAAATACTCAAGCTAAACAGCTAAAAAGGGGATTCAGATTGGCCTCCGACTTCTCAGTCCTAAATATCTGAGAATGTTGTGTGAATTTTCTCAGAAGTTTGAAAGAAAAAGAAAACCAGCGACCTTAGCTTTCTCTGTGTGGTTATATCATTTTACACTATGAAGACAATAGACATATTGTTAGAAAAGAGAAAAATCAGAATGTATACCAATCCCAATGAAAATGGTTGTAAAAAATAACTGGTTTCTTAATTATATAAGTAAATTTGAATTTGTTTCAATGTTTAGTCAGAATTTAATCCCATTGCTAAGACACATTAAAATCAGAAATATTTTCTTATGCAAATGATAGTTGTAGACTTTGATAGTTTGTTTTTCACAAGTGGTTAAACAAAACCTTGTACTTTTTGGTACTTGTATTATTTTGGTTCTGGTTGCCTATTTTTGCAAGACATTTGAAGTATTGCTTCTAGTTAATATCTGTTATAGTAGATTTTTTGAGTTACTGGGGAAGGACTTGTTAAGTGTTGACTTAAAAAATGACAATGTCAGGAAATTAACAGGTGCACTAGCATTTTGATGTAGAAATCATTTCTGTTCTTTGTTTCTGACCATTGTTTCCAAGTGTTATTTTTCTTTCACACTGAGGAGAGATTTCCTGAGAAAAAACAAAGGCCTTCTGATTGGGGCAGGTTTACATTATGTCTTAGCATCCTTTAAAGCTCAGTAGTGACAAAACGATTTTTGTATGCGAGGAGGCGAGGGAAGGCCAGGGAAGGCATGTGCCAGGGAGAACACACATTTTTAATTCTGGTGCAGTGACATACATGAGTAGTCCACAAAATCTCTCATGGTTTCTGCCTAAACACATAAGGCTTTATATTCTTGTGTGCTTATTCTCTCTTCTTGTGGGAAGAGAGAAGCGAAGAAAGGAGAGAAGTGAATTTATTTTCATTTTCAGCAACATTTAAGTATGTATTTGAAGGAAACAGGAAAAGGTATTGTCAATGTAAGTAAAAGCAATTTCATTCTCAGTACTTAAATCAGTAAAAGCACAGATGCTTTTGCCATGTATATTTTAAAATTCCAGTGAGGCTCAGGGGGACAGTCTTCCCTGGCAGGTAAGAGGCAGTCTGCTTAAAGGACAAAAATTGAATCATTCTTTTTTGTAGATGTGTGAGGCTGTGCGTGTGTGAGTGAGAATTATTTCAAATTATTTCAGCAGTGTGGTATACTTCATCTTTTACGACTCCCCGGTGAAAGGCTGACAGTACCCTTAGGGTATTTTCTTCAACCTTCTTCACCGCAGTTGCGCTGTGTAACTGATAAACATCCATTCACATTAAGTAATTTTTCAATATGAGGTCTCAAACGTGTAACATGAGTTAAGAAAAATGTAGTTTTTATAACAAAGAAATATAAGCAAATGTATCATTAGTGCTCTAGTGAAGTGCAAAGGCAGTGACTGTAGTATAAGGAGAATAGCTATAAAAGATTTTCTCACAAGTGAAATGTGGCTCTTACTAAATATTTAAATTCTCATGAAGATCTAGGCCAATTATCCAGGAAAGTAATGGGCATGTACAGAACTTGCCAGGTGGAATATGTGTCACAAAAATAAAAAATATTCTTCCAATGTAATTAAATTCCTTTTGTTCCAAAAATCTTACAGCTCAGGAAATATAGACACAATTTTGATAACACTTTCCATAATAAAGTGTGTGCTTTTAGTTTGTATAAGCAACACCTTGAGTTGAGTTCTGAACCCTTTCTGGGTATGTAGAGGTGTCAAACGTGTATTCAATGAAATTCTTATTTTAAAACCAATTTTCATTCATATGGAGAAAAAAGTTAGAACTACATGTCTTCAAATGTAAACACTAATATTAACTTCAAGTAAGATTAGGTAATCCCTAAAAATTATGCCTTTTATTAAATCAATTACAAATATGATAACTATTTTAGAAGAGTTCAGAAGATCAAATACTCTTTTCTGTTTCAGTAAGAGTATCCTGAGCAGGTGGAGGAACAGTTGTACACTGTGAATATTTCCTTGGAGATAAGCACAGAGAAAATGTTCCAAGTGGAATATTAAAAATGAATGGGGGCGATGTTTGAGTAAGGGCCTCCAAAAATTATCACTTTCTGAAAAGCAATGAGAACACTGGCAAAATACTCAAAAATAACTTTCCCAAACACCCAGACATTGCAAAGACTTTCAGCAACCGAGGGATGGTTTATTGAAGAAAAACAGCAGAATCTGGGAAATAATGTTGCACTTTTGGGGTTTTAACTTGCTCTATCCTATTTACCTTTCCCCAGTATGAAGCTAGATTTGAAGACAAGCCGCCCACAAGCATGGTGACAAGCAGCAATCTGACAGACACTGGCAGAGGCCAAAGGTGGTAGAGATTCCCCAAGGTACCAGTTCGAGAGAACTGTCATTATTTAAAGTTTCTTGATTCCTTGGGAAACTCATAAGACTGCTTTGATTTGACCTGACCCAGAGCTTGGAAGTATTTCAAGAAAAGGATTAAATTATCCACAGAACAGAATACAATATTTGCAATCATAACTATTAAAGATCTGGTTTTCAGAATATATAAATAACTGTTAGAATTCAACAATGAAAAGACAACCTAATGAAGATTGGCCAAAGGATTTGAAAATATTTATCCCAAAAAATGTCCAGAGTCCAATGAACACAATAAAAGATGCTCACCTCTGTAATCACTGCAGAAGTGTAAAGTCAAGTGACATAAAATATCACTTCAAGTGCATTAGAATGTTACAATCAAAACAAATATATAAGGAACAAGTGTCGCATGGATGTGAAATTGGAATCCCAATGCCCTACTGATAAGACTGTCAAGTGGTATAGCTAGATGTCATCAAGAGAAGTCTAAACATATATGCACACAAAAATGGTAGTTAATATTCTTGGAGTCATTAATCATAACCATATAGTAGAAACAATGCATGAGCCCATTAACTGGTGAAGGTATATACCAAATATACAATGATATATCAAATAATAAAATATGTGTCCAAATATATTATATATATACACATATATATATCTCCATACATTGTAACATTATTCAGTCATAAATAATGATGAAGTACTGATGCATGTTTCAACCTAGATGAATCTTGAAAACATGATATTGAGTGAAATAAGCCACATGCAAAGCAAATCTGTACTTACAGAATGCTGCTTTCTGGAGCTCAGCCTAGGTTGGAATGGGGAGTTACCATTAGAAGTCTGAGGTTGGGGCCTGGGGATTTAGCTCAGTGGCAAAAGTGCCTGCCTGGCAAGCGCAAAGTCCTGAGTTCGGTTCCCGGTACCGGAGAAAAACCAAAAAAAAAAAAAAAAAAAAGAAGTCTGAGGTTGCTTTTTGTGGTCTTGCAAAACATCTAGCATTTGATAGTGCTGACGTCTGCCAAACTTTGTGATTATGCCAAAACCCATTGAACTGTACACTTTAAATGGATGACTTTCATAGTATGTGAGTTATTACTTAAACAATAATATTTAATGAATGATTGCATAGATATAAAAACCTGGAGTTACTGTGTGAAGAGTGCAGCAGAGCCTCTCCTGGAGAAATAGCAATTTAACTAAGGAATATCAAAGTCATCAGTTTAAAGTCCCCAGTGTGTCACTAAGAAATGAGGGGCTGTAGTCCTTGCCTATATCTCCAGGGAAGTGAGGTAGAGATTCTGCCAGGGGAGGCTGTAAGAACACCCAGATGTGATGGGATTTATTTGGAACATAGGTGTGGGATTTCATCACATAGAACAAGGGAGATCTTTGTAATGAGCAAATAAGAGGAGCCATGATATTAATAGCAATAAGTGAAAACGCGTGGATTCACTAGAAGTTTATGGGTGGGAACTACAGCAAGAGTTTAAAAGAT
>NW_004955502.1:5097179-5114095 GCF_000276665.1 Chinchilla lanigera
GTTGACACAATGTATCAACCATAACACCTTAGAGCTGAAGAAATCGCATACTGGGGCAAAAAAACCAGAGAAACAAACAGATAAAATAGTTCTTCAGATGGGCCTGACTTTAATCAGATCACATTGTGCAGCAGTTTGTGTTAGCGCTGCAGAAAACAATAGAACAATCAGCTAGCAATTAGTGGGTGCCAATAGCTAGGTCTCAAATCTATGATGGTAGATCAGCCAGAAATTTAACAGATATTAGTTCCTCCTCTCTTGGAGCTAAGTGCTTTTTGCCTGTTTGCTTTATTTTCAGTAACTCAACTAGACTGGTTTAGTGGTTTATGCAGCTTCTGATGTAGTTCCCACCCATAAACTTCTAGTTAATCCACACATTTTCACTTGTTGCTATAAAACCACAGTTATCTCAGAAAGACCCTGTAATTCCAATGTTTTCTTCTGAGGAGCAACATCAGAAGCTGCATACTTTAGGGGAGATAGACCACTAAAACAGTCTAGTTGAGTTACCGAAAATAAAGCAAACAGACAAAAACCAGTTAGCTCTAAGACGGGAGGAATTAATATCTCAAATTTTTACAGTACATTATTTACAATGTCTGGTAGGCCAGAAAAAGAGATGAAATGGGCAGAAAAATCATTCCAAGCAACAATCATAAAACATTTCCTAAATCTGTGAAAAATATTAATCTGCACATTCAAGAGGATCAGCGAAGTTCAAATGAAGGAGCAAAAAAGAAATCTGCATTCACACAGACCATAATTAAAATATTGAAAGACAAACATGCAAAATCAACAGAAAAATGGTGAATTGTATATAATAGAGCTATATTTTAAAATTCATGTATTTATTTATTTTGAATGGACAGATAACATTTTATATTGTTATTGTCTTCCATGTTCGTCAGAAAATAGATCTAGAAAACCTTACATAGTCATTTTTGTGGTGAACACTTATGATGTTCTCTTACATTATTCAAAAATACAATCTGCAGTATTTAATTAAAGTCATCACATCATAAATCTGAGGTTTATTCTTCCTAAGTGTAATTATCTATGTGTTGTTGAGTCTTTCCCCATTCTGCTATCCCCAATATATGAAAGAGTAGGATGGCACAGCAAAGAGGCTGAAGAAAAAAAAGCACTATCAACCAAAAATCTTATCTCCAGCAAAACTATCTTCAAAATGAAGGCAAATCATTTTTCCAGATTAAACAGAGGCAGAGGAATTTACTGTCAGCAAGCTTGCCCTACAAGTATTTCTAAAAGAAGCTCTTCAGGCTCAAAGGAAGTGACATCAGACAGTAATTTATATTTGAAGTAAAGTGTGCAGGGAAAACTAACCTGTAAGCAATTATGAAGGTATTATTTCATATTTCTTCTCTTTTATTCCCTTACTGATTTGTTTTTTGTTTTTTTTTTTGGTTTTGGTTTTTGGTTTTTCTCTGGTACCAGGAACCGAACTCACGACCTTGCGCTTGCCAGGCAGGCGCTTTGCTGCTGAGCTAAATCCCCAGTCTCCCTTACTGATTTGAAAAGCAATTGCATAAAGTTATATGTGTGTGACTTACATTTGCCTATAAGACATAGAGATACGTTTGAAAATGAACAAGAAGACAGAAAAGAGAAATAGAGGAACAAATAGGTCATGAGACATACAGAAAACAAAATGTAAAATGACAGACATCAATAGAACTATATTAATATTAAATGCATATCAATAAAACAATAAAAAGCCTGAGATTGTCACACTGGATTTAAAACAAGATCTAAATATATTTAACTAATGTGGGATGAATAATTTAAATTCAAATATGCAAATATATTGAAGTAAAAACATGAAAATATGTCAGGTAAACAGCAAGTATGTGTGAGAGTATCTGTGCTTGTATCAGCACAATAGCCTAAAGTTAAAAACAACTCAAATTTCCAGCAACTAATCAATAGGTAATATGCAGTCTATCCATACAATAAGGTATTATTGAGCACTGTATCAACTGAAATCAGGAATAAAAAGAAGGTAGTCACAATATATCACACACTAGATAATTCCATTTCAAAGGTATATTCACAGTTAGCAAACAGTAAATTTATGGTTGCCAAGGGCTAGGTGGGGTAGAGGGCAATGAGGGTGACTTCTAATATGGATAGGTTTGCCTCTTAATGTGATGAAAATGTTTAAAAAATAAGATGGACATTGGCAGAACTCTGGCCATACGGTACTAAGATATTGATTTGTACACTTTAAGTCAATGATCTAACATGTAAACAATATAATAAAGATAAGAAACAAATACATAACAAAGAACTAAATAAATGGAGGGATATTTCAATTCATGGAGAAGACTCAGTATTGTCAATATATCAGTTCATCCCAACTTGATCTATAGAAAGGCCCAATTGAAATCAAAATATCTGCAAGTCATTTTGTGGATACTGAAAAATTGATATTAAAGGTCATATGGAAAAGAAAAAGGTGGAGAATAGACAGCAAAACTTTGAAGAACAAAGTTGGAAGACTAAGTCTACCCAGTTTCAAGATTTACAATAAAGCAGCAATAAACAAGATATCATTGAACTAATGAAAAAGTAGGTACATAGACGAATGCAACACATCAGAAAGCCAAAAATAGATACATGTAAATAAAGTCAAGCAATTTTTGGTGAAGAGGCAAAGGCAATAAATGAAAAAGAAAAGGTTTTTATGTGGATGGTGCTTAAACAACTGGAAATCCACACTTAAAATCAAGGCAAGGGCATTATATTTCCATCCTTCAAGTTATATGACAAAGTTACAGTGGTAAAAACAGCATGGTATTAGCAAAAAAACCAGACTTGTAGAGCCCTGGAACAGAATAGAAGATACAGGAAATACTCCAGACACACTTATCTATGCTTTTTTTTTGACAAAGCAGTCAAATTCCTGAGCTGGAGAAAAGATAACTTCTTTAAAAAATGATGCTGGGGAAAATGGCTGTCTACATGCTGGTAGTTGTTGACTGATTGTGTCAATTTGAGAGTTTAGAAACTTAACCAAATTGGCTCAGTAATTCTACACCCTAGAGTGTAGGGGAGCCATCCTAGGGTGGGCCATCACCTAGATGATACAAAAGGGAAATGAGGAAGGACAGAGGGGCTTTCATTCTTTGGAGGAGCTCCAGTTTTTACCTTAGGCATGGATGTTGTCTCCTGACTTCTAGTGCAGACTGTTCAGATTCTGCCTTGGATCATTCACCTTTCCAGTGTAGACTCATCAGCCTTCTGTCACATACCCACCAGCCTCCTGAGGTGCAACTGGATGGAATGCTGCAGTGAACCAGACCTTGGAATGAATCCTTCAGTCTCCAGTGTGCAAACACGCTTCCTCATCTGCTCTGTGGCTGGCCATCATAAGCCAATCTTGTAATTTCTTGTACATTTTCCTACATGTTTCTCTTATTGCTGAGACAAAATACCTAACACCCAAAATTAAGGATGGAAAGGTTTATGTAGCTCATTGTTTGTGGAGGTTTCAGTCCATACTTGGCTGGCTCCAAGGCAGAGTGGCACACGGCAGAGGGCAAGTGTTCATGGTGGCGGAACAGTAAAGCAACAAGAACAAAAGGAAGGAGTGGTGGCAGGCAGCCTCTTTTCCTCCCTTACATTGTATGCAAACTATCTACCCTGGGGCAGGTGTAGCACTCACATCCATAATTCTAACATTGGACCATGAATCAATTATAAAGTTTAGAAGCCTGCCCTATGACTGCACAAGGATTTGGGGGAACATTCAGACACTAACCATAACAATTTGTATATCTTGTTTTATATCTATTTATCTAATAAAACTCTCACTGACAGTGCTAAGATTGAACCTAGACCCATAACTCTCATCACACACTAAACTGAAATAAAAAAGGTTCAGCAATCTAAACATTAGAAGAAACATTTAATTTTCTGGAAGACAAAAGAGGTAAAACATTTGGACACATATGTGCAGGCAAAGACTTTCTGAACAAAGCCCTAGATGAACAAGAAATAATACCGAAAATCACCAAATGGGTTCATATTAAATTAAAAAGCTTCTATACACAGTAAAGACAACAATAAACAGAGTGAAGAGATGACCTTCCAAATGAGAAAAAATGTTTTATCAGGTACTCTTTAAAGAACTGATGTATAGAATATACAAAGAACTAAAAAAAATTTAGACCTGTCAAATTTAAAGATGCAATTAAAAATGGGCATCTGAAATGAACAGACACTCCTTAGATGAAGAAATACAAACAGCCAACGAAAACAATGCTCAGCTTTGCTGGCCATTCAGAAAGGAAAATTAAAACAGCACTGAGATACATCTCACTCTAGAAAGAAAGAGTGGCTACCATTAAGAAATCAATCAATAACAAATGCTGGTGAGGCTGTGAGGAGCAGGCAGTACTTCTCCATTGTTAGTGTGACTGTAGATGGATACAACCCAATTAGTAGGGAGATTTCCCAAGACAGTGAAAGTACAAAGCCCATTTGATTTGGCTATTTCCCTTCTAGGTGTCTTCCCAAAAGAGTTAAAGACATCTTTCCATAGTGATGTATGCATATCCATGTTTATAGCAGCAAAATTCATAACAGCAAAATCTTGGAAACAGCCTATATGTCCATCAACATTTGAATGAATAAAGAAAATGTGGTGTTTATATGCAATGGAGTACTTCTCTACTTTAAAGAAGGATAAACTGGACTTATTTGTAGGAAAGTGGATCCACCTTGACACCATAATGTTAAGTACAGCAACTCAGACGCACAGGCTTATGTATTGCATGGTTTCTTTTATGTGAAAAACTCAATATACAGAGTCCATCAAAAAATATATACACACTTCAGCAGTTCGCTATGCTAATAAATGTCTGGAAGTTAATGGGCATCACTCTAAGCACCTCTTGTAATTGTGGAGGCCAAAGGTGACTTATTTATTTAAGGTTTTCTTTTCCTGATATAAACATTTTTGGCAGACTCTGTATCTATAAATTATAAAAGAAAAGACAGATAATAAGTAAAAAGGTATTGTAATCCAGTGCAGACAATGATACTAAAAGTGTACCTTTATTTTGTACAATTGTCTTGGATTTGTTTCTTTACTTCAGATGCACACTGGAGACTTTCAGACCTTGAACAGAATTTCAACCAGTGATCACAAAAGGAAAGATTTCTTTACAATAACAAGAGATCAGGAAATAATAATTCAACAGATGTGAGATGATGCAAAGAAAAACAATATAAGACTGATAGGCATCAATGGAAAAGCAGAAGTCAACCCAAAAGACATAAAAAGACCATTAGCAGAAGTAATAGCAGAAAATTTCCCAAGTGTAGGAAAAGAACCTTGTTGGAGACCACTACAAAGTGGCTCTGAGTTGTATTTAATAATAACTAATTGGCTTTCTGTGTTTATTTGTGTTGTCTGAAGCTTAGGCACCTTGTCTGCCACCCCAACTAACTATAAGGAAACTGCAGCTGCAGGCATCTCACTTGTGCTGTGAAGGCCCTCCTGGAGATAACATAGTTCTCCTAAATTAACATAATATATTACTTGAAAAAGTCCTGCCCAGATTCCTGTCTTGAGTATCCCCCTCTTTTGTTTGTAAAACAAATAAATATGGGCTGCCCAGAGAAGTCTTTGGCTAAACTCAGAGAATACTGAAGCTGTAAGAGAGTGAGTCCCTCCTGGAGCCCCAAAATCATTTCCATTGTCTCATTTATTTAAGCGTTCACCATCCACTTGCTTGGAAGATTGTGGGCCTGATCTGCCTGCAATAACTAAGGGTTGTTTAACCTGACATTCTATAAAACTGATATACAGTTAAATGATGCATATAGAACTCCAATTAACCATGATCAAAATAAAGCTACATCCAGGAATATAATAATTAATATCCCAGAAAAAAAAAACATAATATTAAAAGCTGTGAGAGAAAAGAAACAGATCACCTATAATGAAAGTCCATTTGAATCCTAGCCAACTTCTCAACACAAACCCTCCAGTCAGGAATAGATTGTAGAGAAGTATTTCAAGCCCTTAAAAAAAAAAAAAAAAAACAATTTGCAACTCAGCTTGGTGTACCTTACAAAACCACTTTTCAAAATGAATGCACAAATAAGATACTTCCATGACAAAGAACAACTGAAAAAATTCATGAACACCAAGCCAACCCTACAAAGAATATTGAAAGATATTCTAGATAGAGATAAAAATCACCAAAATTCCAATAACAACAACAGAAAGAAACCACCAGGTAAAGCAAGCAATTAAAGGCGGGGGGATCAGAGGTCCAAGAGCAGCAAAATAACTTGATAAAGATAAGCCAACACATATCAGTTATATCCATCAATGTGTATGACCTCAATTCATCAGTCAAAAAACAGACTTGTAGAATGGTTCAAGGAACAAGATACACCAATAAGCTGTATATGAGAAACACATTTAACTCAAAAATAAACTCATAGACTGAAAGTCAAAGGATTGAAAACATTACTCCATGCAGCAGGTACCCAGAGAAAAGCTTTTCTTTGTGCAGACAATGTAAACTTCAAACAAAGAATAAACAAAAGAGGTAAATAAGGTCGCTACATACTTGTTAGGGCAAAAATTTCAGAGTAAGAGCTACCAATCATAAATATACATGCACAAGATATGGGAGCACCAAACTATATAACATAAATACTAATATACATGAAAAAATAAAATAAGCAATAACATAATTCTAACATGGGAAGTTTTTCATTCAGTATTTTTTTATTTTAAAGAGAAAAGTACAAAAACTAAGGACAACAAAGGAAAAAAATCACAAAAATTATACAAAATGATACAAAATTTCAACACAAGATGATAGGATATCATCAATGGTTATTGTATTACATATTGTTACCTTCAAAGTAGTTGCTCAGATTATCAGATATAAGTATGCAAGATTGATCAAACAAACATTAACTGTTCCTTTCAATAAACCAATAGAAATTAGTAGTACAATTATCTTAGCTATCGTGTGTGTGAGTGTATATATATATTTTTGCCTTTCTTTTTTTCTTTCCTTCATCCCAGTTGTTCTTTTCTATTAAGCATTTTCTTTCCCTTTCACAATATCTATTGTACCTTTCAGGTCTATTTACTCTTTCAGGTTCTTTCACTAGGGAAACAATATGGTGTATTGCTTCCCTCGTGTAATATGGGATTTAATACCCCATTGTCACAAAGAGATGGATTAGCTAGAAAAAAAAATTAGTAAAGAAATATTAGAATTGAACCAAACTTGTGAACAAATTAGTAAATGTTTATAAGGTGTCCCACCCAACAACATCAGGATAGGGAAAAGAGTATAGAAAAAAGGGGAAAATTTGTGTATATGTATACACAGGATAGCTAACATAGTTGTACTACTGATTTTTATTGCTTTATTGAAAGAAATAGTTAATGTTCAATTGTTTTATCAATCTTACATGTCTATATTTGTTTATCTGAGTAACCAATTTGAAGGTATCAGTATGTAATACCACAGCCATTGTTAATTTCCTATCACCTTGTCTAAAATTCTGTACTTCTTGTATTGTTTTGCATTATTTTGCAAATGTAGGTGTGTTTGTTAATATATTTTCCTTCTTTAATCTTTAAAATAAAAAAAGAATACACATTCTTCTCAGCTGCATATGGGATGTTCCTCAAAATATATCATATACTAGCCCACAGAACATGCTTAAGCAAATGCAAAGGAATTGAAATTATCCTGGGCATATTATATGACTATAGTGCAATAAAAATGGAAATTAATGCCAAAAGAAACACAAGATTCTCTAAGTGGAAATTAAATAATACCCTCCTGAACAACAAATATGTCACAAATGAAATTGAAGAAGAAATTAAACAATATGTACAACTAAACGAGAAAGAAAATATAACATACTGGAACTTATGGTATGCAGTGGAAGCAGAACTAAGAGGGAAATCTATAGTGGAGAATACTCACATCAGGAAAACAGAATGAAGACAAATAAAGAACATAATGTTGCATCTCAAGCTTCAAGAAAATGAAGAGCAAGTCAAGCCTAAAGCTCATACAGGGATGTTTTAACATATGCAAATCAATAAAGTAATACACTATACCAACAGAACCAAAGACAAATATTACATGATCATCTCAATAGATGCAGAAAATGCTTTTGACAAAGTGGAAAGCTCATTCAAAATAAAAACACTACAGGGAATTGGAGTAGATGGTCTTTACCTCAACCTAATAAAAGTCATCTATGCCAAATCAGCAACCAACATTATGCTAAGTGAACAAAATTGGAAAGTTTCCACTCTAACATCAGGAATAAGACAAAGATGTCCACTATCACCACTTTTAATCAATACAGTTCTGGAAATATTAGCCAGAGCAGTTAGACAAGAAAAGGAAATGGAAGGAGTAAGGATAAGAAAGTAAGAAGTGAAATTATCACTATTCACAGATGACATGATACTTTACATAGAAGACCTCAAAAACTTCACCAAAAGATTTATACATTTAATAATTTAATAATATAGATTTAATAAATTCATTCATGTAGCTGAATACAAAGTTAACACTCAAAAATCAATAGCATTCCTGTACACAAACAACAAACTCACTGAGAGAGAAATTAAGGAAACCACATCTTTCACAATAGCATGCAAAGAAATGACATACTTAGTAGTAAATCTAACAAAAGAAGTAAAAGATCTATACAGGGAAAATTATAGTACTGTGGAAAAAGAGATTGAAGAGGATTCCAGAAAATAGAAAGATATTCCTCCCTCTTGGATAGGAAGAATTCACATTGTGAAAATGGCCATACTCCCCAAATTTTTGTACAGATTCAGTGCAATTTCAATTAAAATACAATTAGTATACCTCACAGATCTAGAGAAAACATTCCTTAAATTCAACTGGAAGCAGAAGAGACCCAGAATAGCAAAAGCAATCCTGGGCAACAAAGACAAGTCAAGTGGCAACACAATCCCTGACTTGAAATTATGCTACAAAGCTACTGTGATAAAATCAACATGGTACTCACAAAGAACAGACCTGAGGATTAATGGAACATGCTGGATAATGCAGCCACAACCACAAACACATTGAGCCACCTTATCTTTGACAAAGGGGCCAAACATTCACTGGAAGAAAAATAGCCTCTTTAATAAATGGTGCTGGAAAAACTGGTTTTCCACATGTCAAAAACTAAAACTAGACCTATGTCTATCACCATGCATTAAACTAAAGTCTAAAGGGATCAAATATCTAAGTATTAAAGCAGAAACATTAAATCTACTGGAAGAGAAAGCAGGTAGAAATCTTGAAGACATAGGTGTAGGCAGAGAGTTCATGAACAAAAACCAAACTGCACAGGAAGTACTTCAAAGAATCAACTGGGATCTCATGTTATAAAAAAGCCTTTCAGGGCTGGGGATGTAGCTCAGTGGCATAAGTGCCTGCCTGGCAAGCACAAGGTCCTAAGTTCGATTCCTGGTACCAATAAAAAATAAATAAATAAAAAAGCTCTTCGTATCAAAAGAAATCACCAAGAGAATGAAAGGAAATCCACAAAGTCAGAAAAACATTTAGCCAACTCTCCCTCAGACAAAGGACTTTTATCTAGAATATATAAAGAATTGAAAATATCATGACCCTCCAATTTAAAGACCCAATCCAAAAATGGGCATACAAGGTGAATATATACTTCTCAGATGAAGAACTACAAATGACAAATAAATATATGAAAAACGTTCAATATCATTTGTCATCCAAGTAATGCAAATTAAAACAACACTGAAATTCTATCTCAGCCTAGAAAATATGAGTATCATCAAAGTCAACCAAGAAGAAATGCTAGCAGGGCTGTGGGGAAAAGGTGATTCTCCTCTACTATTGGTGGCAGTGCAGACTGGTACAACCACGGTGGACATATGTGTGGAGATTCCTCAAAAAGCTAGGATTAGAGGTCCCATTCAATCCAGCCATTCTATTTCCGAGTATTTCACCAGAAAAATTAAAAACATCATACAACAATCATATATGCACACTTATATTTATAGCATCACAATTTGTAAGACCTCAATCTTGGAAATAATAAAAATGCTCGTCAACTGAGAAATGTATTAAAAAGATATAGTGTTTTTATACAATGGAGTATTACTCAGGTATAAAGAAGAATAAACTCAAAGATTTCATAGGTGAATGGATGTAACTACAGACCATACTCATAAGTGAAATAAATCAGACTTGCATCTATAAATGTCATACTGTATCCCTAGTGTAAGAACCTGAAAGAGTAAATAAGATCTAAAATGTAGAATAAATGTTGTTAAAGGGAAAGAAACTGCTCAAGAGGAAAGACCAACTGCGATGGGCAAAAGGAGAAAAGAAGGAAGGGAAGAAAATATATATGTTTGTATATATATAGATATGTATATATATATATACATACACACACACAAGATAGCTTAAGGTAATTATATGGCTGATTTCTATTAGTTCATTGAAAAGAACAGTTTGTTCTTATATTTTTATCAATTTTGCATGTCTAGTTTGTGTAATCTGAGCAACTACTTTGAAGTCAATGATATGCAATATATTAACCATTATTAATTATCTGTTATCTTCTTCTGAGATTCTACATCATTATTTTTATTACTATATTCTCTTTAAAATTAAAAAATGTAAACATGGCAATAAGCATGTAAACAGATATTTTGGATAAAATGTCATAGTGATTGATTACCAGAAGCTCAGCTTCTCCAGGACAAAGGGCTGAGAGTCTGGAAAACAACAGTCCAGAATGGAACCAAGATAAGTTCCACGAATGAACTGACAGAGGAGAACCATGAATGAACTGACAGAGGAGAAAGAGAAAATAGGACTCCTCGCTATAGAAGAAGAATCTTAGCACCACAGACCTGAGATCAGGCAGTGTGGCAAGCACGGCTGTGTTGCCTACTTGGCCGGGAAGCAGCAAAAATTACTTTGCCGCTTAATGTGAAATGGAGACCTGACCTGGACCAGGAGAGTCTTGTGTGCTCAGAGGCAGTGGTAAGAACAGGGGACACTATTTCCCAAGTAGCCCCCTAGAATCAGCAGTTGGAGGGTCACATAGAGCAGCACCCTAGCACAGTCAAGTGGAGAAGCAGCCGTAGGCAGGTGAGGTCTCCATTTTATTTCAAAGGGCTTGGGGCTTGAAGAACTCCAGCCACAGTACAGCGCCCAGGCCCTTTCACTGGCAACCTCCCAGAATGGAATGAGGGAAAGATTGCCCAATCACAGTAGACTGCCAGCAGCTGGACAGCAGATTGAGGGGAATTCTACTGAAAATAGGAGTTGGGAAAACACAAACTCTGCTCCAGTGGCCACCAAAAGCCTGACTTAATGCTAGCTACAGATGACGGGAATATCCCTCTGCTGTGCAACCAGAAACACAGGCAAGCAGTCTTGGCCAGTGGTGAGACAAGGTCGCCCTCCCACCCTGTGTCCAGAGGTAGAAGCAGGTAAGAGGCCTTGGCCATTTGCAGGATGGGGACACTCCCTCTGGCCTATGCACAGTGTGAGAGTAGATAGTGGTGTGGCCAAGATCCGCCCTGCACCGAGCAGAAATCCTACTGCAGACTCAGCAGGGTTAATCAGGACAGATTCTGCTTCTGGCTGCTACACTAACACTTAACTGGGGGCACTAGAGGAATTTTTCCTTCTTTTCTCTTTCTTTGTATATTAGGTTGTTTCAGTTTCTTTTTTCTATGACTTTTTTGTTTCTTTTGCTTTACTTTTCAGTTTCTTTTTAGTAGGAGTGTTGTTTAAGTTTGGACTTCCATTGTTTGGTTTATTTTGTCTATTTTTTTTTTTTTTTTTTGGTTTTTCTCCGGTACCGGGAACTGAACTCACGACCTTGCACGTGCCAGGCAGGCGCTTTGCCGCTGAGCTAAATCCCCAGCCCCTATTTTGTCTATTTTGTTTCTTTATTTCCTCAGTTGTCCCTCTTGATTTTTTTTTTTTTTACATTTTCACATGAATAAACGTTGTCTCCAGACTTTCCAGTTTGCCTCAATAGTTTTTGCTTTCTCTAGTCTTTCTCTCCTGTCCTTTTCTCCACTCCCCAAAGCTTGGGTTTTCTTAGTCTCAGTTGCATTAATTTCTGCTTTGATGTTGACAATTTCCTCTCTTGTGCAAGCATGGGGTTGAACTGTTCTTCTTTTTCTAGAAGTTTGAGATTTGACATTAGGTTGCTATGTATTTGGCTTGGCACCGTGTCCTTGGGTACTGGACTCTGGTGATGGTTATGATCCCAGACAATCAGTCTGTCACACAAGGATGAACAACTGGTAACAGTTTTGGCATGCTGGTTAAAGTAAAACTAGCAATAACAATACAGTCAAGCACAGCCTAGAAACTGACAAACTGTGGTAATTGCTAATTTGGTATCTCTAACCATAGAAGTAAGATCTATTTATATAACAGTTTCCAACATAAACCAGGAACTTTTATGTAGTGAGTTTCCCTCTTGGAAGAGTGATTTTTACCCTGTGAAATTCAAGAGGGGTAGGGAACAAAACAGAATGATAACTGAAGAGAAATGCAGTAGAAGCAAGGCTGAAGGACAAAGGATGATCACTCCAATAACTTCTCAACCCTAATACAGTGGAAAGGTAGGGTTTTAGGACAGACAAAAAAAAGCCATCTATACCTAGATGACAACTCTGAGAAATAGACATTTCCTAAGGAAGCCTTGATACCAATGATAAAGTTAACATAAAAATACATGCAACACCACAGAAAAAAATTTAAAATTTAAAGAAATAGAAAATGACAAGACACAGAAGTAGATCACCTAGAAAATAATACAAAGAATCAATAAATTGAAGAGTTGGTTTTTTGAAAGTTTAAATAAAATTGATAAACCATTGCCACATTTATCAATAAAAGGAAAGAAAAGACCCAAATCCATTCAATCAGGAATGAAAAGGGGGAAATCACAAGGTGTCCTGCAGAAATCCAGATCATCAATACTTTCTTTGAGAACCTTTACTCTACCAAGATGGAAAACAGAAGAAATGCACAGATTTCTAGCTACATATGAATTGCCAAAGTTTAATCAAGAAAAAGTAAAAGTTCTAAACAACCCAGTATGTGTCAATGAAATAAGAATGTAACTAAAAACTTAACAACAAAGAAAATTTCAGGTGATGGATTCACTGATGAATTCTAAAAGAAATTTAGAGATGATCTAATGCCACTACTGATGAAACTCTTTAATGAAATTGAAAGGGAAGCAATGCTCCCAGAATCATTCCAGAAAGCAAGCAATACCATAATACCAAAACCAGAGAAGGATCCAACCAAGAAAGAGAAGTACAGATCAATCTCTTTAATGAACATAGATGCAAAATCCTCAATAAGATACTGGCAAACAAAATGTAGTGAATTATGAAGAAGATTATATACCATGGCTGTGGTTGATTGACAACTGGTGGGCAACTTGTAATACCTGGCTGAACTGAACCAGCATAGTGTTGGGTGTGGATGGTCCACCTGAGGACTGTTGCAAACAACACAAAAAGGATAACTGGTGAGGAACACATGGTGCTGTGTATGTCCTGGAGAAGCTTGTCATGTTGGCTTTCCTGATATGAACTCAGCTGTTCTCATCACTGGAGGAGCTCAGGACCTCATAGGCACTGAGGATGGCTACAGTTCAATTTTCAGGAGCTCTGGTTGTTACTTTAAGTGTTAGTTCCTAGCTCCAGAGCAGATCCCTCAGCCTGCTGGCACAGATTCTTCATCCTGCTGGTGTAGACTTTCTAGCTTCCATTACTGACCTTTGGGCCTTCCCATTACAGATCCTGATACAGACTTGCATGAGACACTGTCATGCACTCTAGGCCTTCAGCTGGACTCAAGTAGGTCATTGCCAGGGGCTCCACGTCTTCAGCTGGACTCAGGCAGGAAATTGCTGTGTGATCCAGGGCCTCAGATAGATTCTTTGGGTCTCTAGTGTGTGGACAGATTTTATACACTCTTTTGCATTTGACTCTTTGCATGACTGTTATAAAATAATTCTATAAATTATGTGTCATGTATTAAATTATTCCCCTTGCAAACCCTGACTACAACAATGACCAAGTAGGTTTCATTCCAGGGATGTAGAGATGGTTCAACACATAAAAATCTAGATATAATCAATACACAAATTGCCTGTAATTCCAATATTGGAAGGCTGAGGCAGGGGGATTGCCATGAGTTCAAGGTCAGCTTGGGCTGCATAGTTAGTTCAAGGCAAGACTGATTTATATAGTGAGAGCCTATTTCAAAAACCCCCAAATAAATAAATAATATAATATATAATCTAATAATAAATATAAAAGTAAACAATAATAAATAAAATAAATGTAATACACCATATCAACAGACTCAAAGATGAAAATCACATGATCATGCAGAAAAAGCATTTGATGAAGTTTAACACACATTCATGGTAAAAACTCTATAGAAAATTGGAATAGATGGCCTTTATCTCAATCTGATAAAAGTGATCTATAACAAGCCAACAATCAACATGATACAAATGATCAAAAACTGAAAGATTTTACTCTAAAATCAGTATGTCTGAAAGCTTTCATTCTAAAACCAAGACAACGATGTCCACTATTACCACTCCTACTCAGTATAGTCCTGGACACATTAGCCAGAGCAATTAGACAAGAGAAAGAAGTAAGAGGAATAAAATTAGGAAAAGAAGAAGCTAAATTATCATTATGTGCAGATGGCATAACGCTTTACATAGAAGATCCCAAAAACTCCACCAAAAAATCTAGATATAATCAAATTCAGTCAATACTCAGAAATCAATAGTGTTCCTGTATGCAAACAACAAATGAGAAGAAATTAGGGAAGCAACACTTTCTACGATCACATTGAAAAAAATGAAATATGTAGAAATCAATCTAACCACAAAAGTAAAATATCCCTACATTAAAAACTACAGTACTCTTAAAAAGGAGGTCAAAGATGATATTCAAAAATTGAAAGATATCTTTTGCTCTTGGGTAGGAAGAACGAAAATGGTAAAATTTTGTGAATACACCCAAAATTGATATAAAGATTTAATACAATCCCAATCAAACACCATTAGCATATTTCACAGAACTAGAGAAATTCCTAAAATTCATTTGTAAGCAGAAGAAATCTAAAGCAGCAAAAACAATTGTCAGCAACAAAGGTAAGGCAGTAGGCATCACAATCCCTGACTTGAAACTATACTACATTGCTACTATGATAAAAACAGCATAGTACTGGCAAAAAAAACAGAGCCAAGGATCAGTGGAACAGATTAAGCAATGAAGATACAATTCTTTACATACGCAGCAATCTTATCCTTGAAAAAGGGGTCAAGTATGTTTACTGGAAGAAAAATGACCACTTTAATAAATCGTGCTTGAAAACTTGGCTTTCCACCTGCTGAAAGACTAAAACTAGACCCACGTCTCTTACCATGCACTACACTAAAATCAAAATGGATCAAAGATCTAAATATTAAAACAGAAACACTAATTCTGGAGGACAGAATAGGTAGAAATCTTGAAGGCATAGGTGTAGGAAATACTTTATGAGCAAAACCCCAATCACAGGGTTGGGGTTTTTTCATAATCTCATATTACAAAGAATCAACAACTCAGATCTCATTTTATTACAAAGATTTTGCACTGCAAAAGAAATCAACAGAGTAAAGAGATGACCCACAAAAT
Source organism: Chinchilla lanigera (assembly GCF_000276665.1). Lineage (NCBI taxonomy): Eukaryota > Metazoa > Chordata > Mammalia > Rodentia > Chinchillidae > Chinchilla > Chinchilla lanigera. Next base: position 5,112,955 of record NW_004955502.1, read on the forward strand.
TGGAAAACATTTTTGCCAAATGTTCCTCAAACAAAGCATTAATACCTAAAACTTATAAAGAGTTAAAAAAATCAGGACCCCCAAATTTAAAGAACCAATCCAAAAATGGGTACCTAAGATGAATATGCACTTCTCATATGAAGAAGTAGAAATAGCAAAAAATGTCTGAAAAAACATTCAGCACGACTGATTATTTGAGAGGTGCAAATTAAAACCACATTGAGATTCCATCTCACCCCAGAAAGAATGGCTATCATCAAGAAATCAACTGATCACAAGTGCTAGATGGGTTATGGAGAAAAAGGAACACTTCTCCACTGTTGGTGGGAGTATAGACTGGTGCAGCCACTGTGGAAATCAGCATGGAGATTTCTCAAAGTAGTAGCTGCCATTCAACCCAGCTATTCCCCTTCTTGGTATCTTTCCAAGAGAATTACAAGTATCATACCACAGTGATATGTAAACACCTATGTTTATAGCAGCATAATTTGCAATATCTAAATCTTAGAAACAATCTAAATACCTATCAACCAATGAATAGATAAAAAATTATATACAGTGAAGCACTACTGAGCCACAAAGAATGATAAACTTGAAACATTTATAGCTACATGGATGGGCTTTGAGAACATACTCTTAAGTGAAGTAAATTGGATACACGTGTAAATATTGCATTGTCTCTCTGGTGTGAGAAACAGAAAATGTAAATCAGAACTAAGATGTATAATAGATATTTTGAAATAAGAAGAAATTGTTCAAAAGGAAAGAGAACTACGGAGGGAGGAGAGGGAAAGGAAAGAAGAGAAAAGGGAAACATGAGAAAAGGATACAAGGGAAGCAAAGCTTTGCAAGTAAGAAGGGGATGAGGGTTTGAAGGGAGGGGAAGAGAGTGGGGAAAGAGAGGAATCAAGATATATTATGAAAAATTCTGTAGGCCAAACAGAAAAGACCGTTTAAAAAAGGCATCTAAATGGCTCTTCCAGCATACAAATTAGTTAAATTAAATGTGGAATTAATTCTTCTTGAAATTATTTTTATTATATTTTAGTTATACCAGTGTGAATACTATCGAAGAACCAAAATGGAGGAAATCTGCCACCTTGGTCCAACCCCTTTCCCACTAGAAAGCGAACTGAACCTT
>NW_004955502.1:5114195-5124693 GCF_000276665.1 Chinchilla lanigera
TTTGCTACATTGTGTCTCCTAGAAAGACATGCAATAGTTTACCCTTATCTGTGCTTTCACTTTTTGTACTTTTAAAGTGAACTATCAGCACATCAATTGCAGTTTAAAACTATTGAATAGAAACATTCCAGTAATAAAGAATTCACATATTTCAAGTAAAAAAAGATATTCTATTTCATATCATCACTACATGTTTATTCAAAACAGTACAAAGTAGAACTCAGAGTGAACTCTTGAGTAAACTATGGACTTCAGATGGTAAAAACGAGTTTACAAGGTTCATAGGTTGTCACGAGGTAGCACTCTGGTGGCAGAGGCTGACAAGGGGGAGGTGGGTGGGAGTATGTAGGAAATATATTTATCAGCCTTTTAATTTTACTGTGGAGTTGAAACTCTTTCAAAAATATTTAATTATTGTAAAGTAAATGTTTTGTCCTGCATTAAGCATTCAAAGTAGAATAATAACAGATAAATCTAGCAGTTGCAAAATATAATATTTTTTTCCATGGGCTACTGAACAATGTGCCGATGGTACCAGAGATTCAGGCTCTGCATGGATTTTATAATGAGGACTCCTTGGAAAGAGTCATTTGACTACATTCATTGCTGAGCAGCTTACTTGTCAAGAAAAAGCAAAATATGAGTTGAAGATACAGAATCTGGAGGCACCAATCAGCACATTCAAAGATGATTATATCAGATCTTTTCTATCACCGTGGGTAAACAACGTGTCTTCACTTTAATATATATTGCTATTGAGTGTTACTACAGGCTCATTGTAGTCTGTGCCACTAAAATTCCTTAATGCTTATTTCCCCAATTTAACAATATTGAGACGTTGGGGACTTTAAGGAAGATAATTAGGTCATGAGGGAAGCACTCCTGGAAAGGATTAATGCTGGCTTGAGAGAGTGAATGAGGTCTTGTAGAACTGGATTACTTACTGTGAGAACTGATTCTTGTAAAGTGAGGCCACCCCAAACTCTTGGTCTCTTTCATGCATGCCTATTTCCCCTTCTGCTTCTTCACCCTGATTTGATGCAGACAATGAGTTCTTGAAAAACTCTGGGGCAAAGCTGTGTGGACTTTCCAGTTCAAATATCTGGACCCAAATAAATCTCTACATATTACTTAATGTCAGGTTGTAGCAAGACAAAAAGGACTAATGTGACATGGGTTTGCTTTCTCTACCTATCAGGATTCTACCAGGAATACCATCCTAGCTATGGCTTTCTGAGTGGTATATTTATTGTCATGCATTTAATATCAAGGAATGATACCTAATCAAGAATTAAATAGATAATCAATGATTTCTAATCAAGGAATTTATCATACAGCAATGGAAGGAAGATTAGCTTTCAAGAGATTTATTCATTTCAGAAGTATTTGGCTTTATAACACATATGGGGAAATCGATAATTAAGGGCATTTTTATACTGTTGATTTTAAAATATGCAACTCTAGCACAGATAATCTTCTGGATTCCAAGCTTATGTGTTCAATTGTCTACCAGGTATCTAGTTATTTAATAGACTTCATAAAATTACCAGGTTCAAATCCAAGCATTAGAGTTTTGCTTCTTTTCTTTTCTCTCTCCATTTTAGTGAATGGAAACTATTCTTCCAGTTGATCAGATGCAAAATCTTGGAGCCATCATTGACTTTCCTGTTTTCATGTAGCATAGCCAAATTGCCTCCAAGTGCGCCAACTGTTCTGTCAATATGTACCTTAACCAATCATTTCTTCTTGCCTGGGTTGCTGAATAGACTTCTTAAGTACTTTTTCCTCTTTTCTCATTGGAAGCCACCTCCTGTCCTTCAGTCTAATCTGTACAGTGAAAGTAGATAAACCTTCAACAAGCATCAGAAAATACAATTATTTTGCCTTAGAAATCCTTCAGTTGCTTCTTATTTTTTACTGTGAAAATCTTTTAAGAGATAGCATATTATGAGCCTTCCATTCTTGAAATTTCTTTGACATTTATCCTCTGGTTTTTATGCTCCTCAAGTCCTGCTGCCTATGATATGGCATTGCTGTTAGACCTTCATCTATCTGAGATGCTTCCTTTCTACTTGATCACCCATATCTCTACATTCCCTTAGGTTTCCAGTAAAATATATTCCAGCCTGGTATTCTCTGATTATTGCTAATAAAATATATCTTATACTTTGTACTTCCTACCTCATTTTTTCTGTTCATTTGTCTTCTTAATGTTTACAATCATAACAGACTTTTTCCTTCCTCCTTTTTTTCTTCTTTACTTTTTTCCTCTCTCCACTAATACTTAAATTTTGCAAATACAGATACCTTCAGGTGTGGTTAAGATCTAAAATATCTCTTAAAAGTTTCATGTGTTCAAAGAAGGATTATGAAGATTTTAACTTTATCAGTGAATTAATCATAATTTCATGACATCATTGAGAGATGATAGGAACTCAAGCAGTGCCTTCTTTCCTATGTCACATCTTCCTGCCAGGTTGTCCTATCTGGCCACAGGCCTAGAGCAGCAGGGCAGAAACTTATGAAACTGTGAGTCAAGATAAACCTTAAGTTGTCATTCTCAGGTATTTTGTCCCAGTGAAGAAAAGTTGACTACAGACCTTATCTGTTCTAACAGCTGTATCTATAATGTCTAAAATGAATTGTAGATAGGGACAGGGATAGGTGGTCAGTGAGCACTTGAGCACTTAAATTAAATGACATGTTTAAACTTTGGGTAGTCAATTGGAGAAACAATACTTTAAACAGTTTCTCTGTTTGCTGGCAAAGACCCTAACTTTAAAAATTGACCTTCAATATCAATGTTTCCTGTAGCTGACATCCCTAATTTTCTGAAAGTTACAGGATCACTAACTAAACAGTTTCTACACTAGAAGTTTCTCAGTGTCTCCATAGTCTGCTCATTTCATCCACTACCTCTGTATTTAAAGCCCTCTAAGAACCTCTGATCTCATATCTGGCTTTACCCTTATCCATACCATGTAGATGTTTTTCAGACCCCAAAGATTCTTTTATCATAAAGTTTAAGCCATTGGACTTAAGAATTTCTCTCATATTATCTATTATCTATCTATCTATCTATCTATCTATCTATCATCTATCATCTATCATCTATCTACCTACCTATATATGTTTTGGTATTATTTTTTGGTTCTTTTGGTAAAAATAATCCGTAATAGTCTAAAATTTAATGGAATAATATATTATTTTTCCCCAAAACAGAATGCAGAGTCCTCAGTTATACACTATGCAGTAAAATATACTGGATACAAAATTATATTTTGTTTAATATATGTATGGTCATTATTTATACTGATGGACTGATAATTAACCTAAGATATTGATTCTCTGAAGTTTTAATTTAATCTTAGATATGAAAATATTTATAGGAATTTTAATATAACATGCCTGGCTTAAAACCCTAGCTCATGATATGAGAGAAAATAAAGAATGAGCCTAAGGCATTTTTAAATACCTCATTTTTTGACTTTATACAGTAATACAGTTGTCCCTTGCTATATCATTGTTCACTTATAGCAGCTTCACTCTATCACAGGTGTTTATTTATTTATTTATTTAATTTTTTTTTGTTATTGTTTTTTCTGGTACCAGGAATCAAACTCATGACCTCGTGATTGCCAGGCAGGCACTGTGCTGTTGAGCTAAATCCCCAGCCCCTGTATCACAGGTTTTTAAAAAATATATCTAATTCTGTGCCACAGAGTTTTTGTTATATCATGGGATTTTGCAGTATATAGGTATTTGTATAAAATTTATGATTTTAATCATTTTTGAATGAAAATTTAAAACAATAAAAATATAAAAATGTTAATTCAAACATATTTAAAGAATAGTAAATCAAAATAGAATACAGTATGTATTTCCTGAGCAAATGAATATTGTACTGTACACAATGGAAATGCAGTACACCAATACTGCTTGTGCAAGTTTGCCAATGTGAGATTGTACATGGCACACTAATGGCTGATGGGATAGAAGGCAATCAACCATAGTATTGTGTTCTGTATCCTGGGCACTGATTGGCTTAGTGACTGTAGCATTGGTCTGTTTGCTCTCCCACACTGTGCCTATATGTTCCTGGCACTGGAGCCAGTAAATGACACTCAAATTAAGAACCAGAGCTCCCCTGACAGGTACTGCAGCCATCCTCAGCAACAGTGAGGTCCTGAGCTCCTCTGACCATGAGAACAGCTGAGTCAATATCAGGAAAGCCAATGTGACAATGTTTTCCAGGGACTGAGCAGTTCACCATCTTCCCCTCCAAAGTCAGGACACAACACTCAAAGTGAGGACCAGAGCTACCCCAAAGTGAACTGTAGCCCATTCTCAGTGACAGTAATGTCCCCAGCTCCTTCAACAATAAAAACCACTCAGTTCATCAGGAAAACCAGCACGACAAGCTCCTCCAGGAAAACCAACAGCTCTAGGAGAACCAATAGCTCCCAAACAGTCTAAACTTCTTCCTCTCCAGTTCTGCTTCTTATGCTGCTGGCAACAATCCCCAGGTGAGCTTCCCACACCCAGCACCATGCTGGTTCAGTTCAGCTGGGTGTTATAAGTTGATCACCAGTGGTCAATCCACCACACTCACTATTCATGGGGGAAGCCCCACAGTTACCTGATGCATCTGTCTACATTATAGTTCTAGTAATTTTTTATACCCATCATGCCCATGACAGTTAAACTGGATTGTGAGTTTTACTGGTGTTAGAGCTACCTGGGGAATTATTAAACAACAGTTCTGGATATGTCTGGGTGGGAGACAGAGGTGTATAACTGGATGTTATATAAGGTTTTGTGGCTGCATGACCCCTTCCTCTTGGGAGCTGTTCTCCTCCTCTGCTTCTCGGTTGCCATGAACTAAGCATCTTTTCTCCACCATGCTCTTCTGCCATAAGCTCCTGACTTGGAGCTGGGTGACCATGAACTGAACCCCTAGAAACATAAACCCTTTTCTCCTTTAAGTTGCAGGCATTAGGTATTTTGTCCCAGCAGTGGGAAATCAACTAATATATTGCCCTTGGAAGTCCTCAGCCTCACCAATGTATATGTATTGCTTCAGAAAGGATTAGATGGGCTAGGCTAAATACTCTTGCTTAGTGGACATGACTGTACATCATCTAGGTTTCCAAGTCTGAACTTAGAACTAAATATCCAGAAACTACTCTTCTCTATGGCCACATCTGTATTCAAACTCACATTTTAGTAACTATGTTATCAGTGTGATTTCAGGGAGGACACACTCATCAGACTCCAGATATGAAGCAAATCTCTTCCTGTGGTGGAACAATGCATTGAGTCACAGTTTTCACAGCACTATTGTATTCATTTCACTCTATCACTTGAGATCATTAAGTTGGTTGCCAAGCCAAAGTGTGTTGTTAGAATGAGTGTGTAATTTATAGTTCATTTAATAATCCTCCTAATGGATGCTAACCCATTTCCTCAGGCTAGTGCTTGTGACCACTAGACTTAATTGTCAGTTTGATTGGTTTGGGAGCAGCCTGGTGGATAAGGAAAACACACTGTTGGGAGTGTCTGAATGGGTCATGGCAGTGTGACCTTGGGCTCTGTACCTGGTTTTGGCTTCTTCTCTGGTCGATTTCCCTCTTTGCTTCCCAGACACCATTAACTAAGCTGTTCTGTCACTTCCTTAGGCCATGAGTTTTCAACCTTGGAGTCAGCTGACCATGGACTGAATATTCTGAAGTAACCTCTCCTCCTTTAAGTTGCGGGTGCTAGATATGAATTTAGAACTTAGTGTCCAGAAACACAGTGTCCCAGTGATGGGAATGCTGATGAACAGGATTCCTTAGAGATTATTTGCCCTCTTGTGCATGTCTCTGTCAGTTTTGGAATGGAAGCTTGGCTTTAAAAGGCTCCATTTTCCCACCTGAAAGAATCCTCAGGGGCTGACAACTTGGAAAAACATGACTGTTAAAATCTACACTAAGCTTATGGGACATATATCAAAGGGACACTAGCAAGCATTGCATAATCACAGGCACATTAAAGTTGCTAGATTGGTGAGGCTACTGATACACTTTTCACATAACCCTTTCAGAAGGCACAGTATTCATATTCATAATTCCCCAAATGGTGTGTAAGAGTCAATGTGAACAATGATGAATTATAGTAAGTGCCACAGTGAAACTACCATATTTAATGCTCATAACAATTTTATGAGACAGCTATTAACATCACTAGTTTATAGATAGGAAGTTTAAGTTATGTGCTGCCATCTCACATATTAACAGGGAAGATGGGGATTAAACCAAGATGTATTTGACTCAATACATACTCCTAGCTCTGCTTTAGTAAAACAAAAAGAAGTAAATAAACAAAAGAAAACATAAAACCAAAATGGAAAGAAAAATGAACATAAATACACACAAAGGGAGAAATATTGCAGGTAAACTCAGACATTGTATTTGTTTATGAATGTCAGTCTTTCTATATAATTTCCAGATTTGGAGGTCAGGAGTGAAGTCCCAGACATAGAGGAAGAAAGTAGAGAAAGGAAAAGGAAAAGAAAGTCCAAGATAAGTAATTTTATTTTTTTGTTGTTATTCGGCTAATTTGCAAAGTGAAGAGCTACACAGTGTTTTTATCAATCAAATACAAATTCATGGAGAAACTGACATTAGTAAAAGACCATTTCGTATTTAGAGTCCAGTGCAGATCCAGCGCTTGTTTGGGAAAACAGCCAGTTAGATCAACACAGACTGCAAGATGGGCCTTTTTCATGACCAGTTCTGCAGTCCCTGTTCTAGGACAAAATCTAAGAAGAATAATCACAACTATGATTTCTCAGTAGCTCAGATTAACAACACAAACACTTGTGAATTCCTTGAGAGGAAAGTAGTTTGTATCAGAAACAAGAGAAGTTTCTGTTTACCTGCCTGTGAAGCACTGATTTGGCCAACTGCATTTTGTGGGCCATTGAGACTGAGACAGTTCTGAAGGTCTCTTTTGGGAGGCACTTGTAGTTTTTCTTACTCTCAGGCATAGATTCTAAATGTGATCACCCAAGCCTTATACAGAAATGTCTAGAATGCTCTTGGCATTGGGTTGTCATGAAGAAAGTTTTATTTTTACTTTTGCTTTTTAAGAATTAATTTAAAATATAGTATGAGGCAGAGATCTTGATTTATTTGCTCTGAAGTTATTTGAGATTAGCAATTGCTCAATAACCCACCCTTTGTTTAATGACATTTTTTAGGCCAATGTAAAGAGATTCAGTGATTTCATTTTAGAATTCATTCCAGCATCCAACAGAGGAAGTCATCCTTTTCACAATTTTGTCTATTCTCTGTAATGTATTCTTGATAAATTTCAAAATTATTTGTCAATATGTAAATAAGTGTTTTCCAACATTCATGGTGTTTGAAATCTAAAGATACTAATGGAGACATACTAAGGTTCTCTCTCCAGTCCTCGTTGGCTGCCCTCTCAGCTCCTATGCCACCCCCACCTCCACACAAAGAAGCAAACACTATTTGCCTTCAAATATTAGTTCAGTGCCTTCCACAGGAAGTAAAAAATTATACTTTCTCTAACAATGTATCAGTTTACGACTGACTCAACATTTCATGTGATCTAAGTTCTGGATTTTCACTAATCTGATAATAAAAAATAGTATTTGCGTTTTTCTTTCCATGGGTGACACAAGAATCTTTTCCCATGTTTCACTCATTATAGACATTATAATACATTTAGCAAGGCCTGTGACAATTTTACTATGCAGTTCTTCCATTTTTAATGCAAAAATTTCCCAGGATTTTTAAAACAAAACATAAAATATTTTGACATATAAGTTGAAAATATTTCTTTCAATTTGTTATTTTTACTTTGACTCTTCTTTTTTCAGATTTTAGAAGGTGAACATGTTATATTACTTTTTATGGCTTCCGGAGTTTGAATGAAAACATTTCTTTGAATCTATAAAAATGTTATGGTTTCTTTTTGTATTTAACATCTCATTTTAAAATCTTATTAGTTATTTTTTAAATTATCTTTTTCTGTATGCTTTGGCTTTTATATATACTCTCAAGTTGCTATGAAATCTTTCTATCTTTACTTTCCCACTGGTTTGGTATGCCACCTTGGGCAGATTAAACTCCCTCTTTTGTAGGGGTCTACCAATTCTCTTCTAATTCCACTGGTCTGAGTATTTGTATTCAGTGCCACTGTCATCTTCACTAAGGGGTTTCACTTTGTTTGCCAGTAACATTTTTCTCTGGACATCTAATGCTTGCACTGTAGCTTCATTTACCCAAACTCTGACCAGGTTCTGACACTACTTCAAATCCTCTCCTTTGGAAAAATTTCTTTTCTCTTTGGTCTGAAAAAGCCTCACATTCCTGGTTTCTCTTTGGTCCCTCTGACTATGCACTTGCATGAGTTGTTTCCTAGCTTCTTTACATGTGTCATTATTTTGAAAATGACCACACTCCCAAAACTGCTGGACAAATTCAATGCAATTCCCATTCAACTACCATTATCATACCTCACAGATCTCGAGAAAACATGCCTTAAATTCATCTGGAACCAGAAGACACCCAGAATAGCAAAAGCAACCCTGGACAACAAAGACAAGTCAGGTGGAGTCAAAATCTCTGACTTGAAATTATAGTACAAAGCTACTGTAATAAAATCAACCTGGAACTGGCTCAAAAACAGCATAGGATCAATGGAACAGACTGGAAGAAACAGCCACAACCAAAAACACACTTAACCACTTTATATTATTCCAATTGGCTCAAGTGGACAGGTAGTTGAAGATTTTAATCCTACTGTTTCTACTGTCTTAAAATTTCTGCTGCATATTTAGAATACAAAGAACAAGGTTAAGTAATGGGTGAGAAAGTTCACACGATATTTGAAAGTAACTGCAGTGCTTTACCCCTGAATATAGTGATGGGGGCTGCTCTGTTGTGGTCAGTCTCCTATTTCTCTTTTCTAAACTGCATGATTTCTTGCATAACACGGTCTGCTTCCAGACTTTTTACAATTAAAGATGATCATATCTTTTCTCTTTTAGTTTAAAGAGAATAAAAAACCCAAAAAACAAAAACAAAACAGTGAAAACAATACAGAATTTCAAAAGAAGATGAGAGGAAATTAACAATGATTGTTATATTCCATAGTGTTATCTTCAAAGTAGTTGCTCAGATTACCAGATATAGGTATGCAAGATTGATCAAACAATGAAGCATTAACTGATCCTTTCAATAAACCATTAGAAATTAGTAGTACAATTATCTTCTTCTTTTCTCCTCTCCCCATCCCAGTTCTTTCTTTTTTATAAAAGATGCACATAACAATAAAATAGAGTTTCAAAACAAGTTATTAGAACAGTTACAGTAGTTGATACATTGTGTACTATTGCCTTCCGAGTAGTTATTCAGAGTAGAAGATACAGACACATCATATCTTTTCCAGGGGGAAATAAATATGTATGTGTGTACGTGTAGGTAACCATATGTATAAGTATACAAATGCATGTATGAGGGGCTGGGGATTTAGCTCAGCGGCAAAGCGCCTGCCTGGCAAGCGCAAGGTCATGAGTTCGGTTCCCAGTACTGGAGAAAAACCAAAAACAAAACAAAACAAAACAAATGCGTGTATGCAGATATATTTATTTATATATGTTCATATATCATGTATTTGTGCATACATATAGGTAACTGTATATGTATGTGTATATTTATGCACACTATATATTTTTGATATTAATGATACATACTACCAGAAATACTTCCTAAAATGTTGTTAAATTGGGAATTAATTATTTGCAAATATATTATTTAGGGTTTTTTTTTAAATAAAAGGAGGAAAACATTAAGAGACAGACAACATTTTACAAAATAGCAAAAAACAGTACAGACAATACAGAGTTACAAAGTGGTAGGAAATTAACAATGCTTGTTGTATTACATATTGATATCTTCAAAGTGGTTTCTCATGAAAACAGATGCAGACATGAAATATTGATCAATCAAGGACTCATTGACAGTTTCTTTCAGCAAAGGAATAGAAGACAGTAGATTAACTATGTTAACGATCCTGTATATACACATATACAAAATTTCTCCTTCTTTTCCTTCTCTTTTCACACATCTCAGTTGTCCTTTACCCTTGAGTGTTTTCCAATCATTTCACAATGTCTATCATACCTCTGAGTTTATATTAACTCTTTCAGGTTTTGCACTAGTGAGACAATGCGGTGCTTGCACATGCAAGTCTGATTTATTTCACTTACGAGTATGGTCTCTGGTTGTGACCATTTACCTATAAAGGCCTCAAGTTTGTCTTTCTTTATAGCTGAGTAATATTCCATTCTATAAAAGTACCACAATTTTCTGATCCAATCCTCAGTGGATGGACATTTGGTTTGCTTCCACATTTTAGCAATTACAAATTGTGCTGCTATGAACATATGTGCACATATATCACTGTGATATGATGTTTTTAC
>NW_004955502.1:5129183-5251398 GCF_000276665.1 Chinchilla lanigera
TATTTCAGGCATGTGTTTACCAAGTTCTCCTATGCTGATATCTCCTGGACTGTCCTGAGTGGGGTGGAGTTCTGGGATTGTGTTTTAGTCCTTCATTTTGTCATGCTGCCAGATGCAGAAAGCTCAGTTTCCCTCTTCATTGGCTGCACAGCAAAAGGCACTAGTGTCCCTAGTTTCCCTGTTGGTCAGGTTTGCCCCTCAGTGTCCACTGAGAAGTTCTACTTAGTCTGGGGTTTTCCAGCAGTTGTTAATTTGTATCTAGTCATCCCTGGTCTCAGATGCAAGCATTGGTGTCAGCTGATGGCAGATAATCTGATCCTGCTTCCCCTTGGAGTTCAGGGCACATGCACTGCCCAGACTTGGGTTGCACTGGTGTGACAATCCTGGTCCAGTGCACCTATGTCCCCAGGAAGTTTAGGGCAAAGAGAAAACCCAGACATGAACTGCAGGGTGGACAGATTGTGAACCACCTGATTCTGTGTCTCCAGTCAGTTCAGGACACATACGGGAACCAGATGTGGGCCAGACCAACAGCAATCACAGACTGCTTATGCCTACGACCCCTAAGGGGGTCCTGGTGCAGGTAAAGCATGGACTTGAACCACGGGACTAGCAGCTCTTGGAGCACTCACTCACTTGGTCAAGGGCCTGCCCAGGGAGGGCCCTCATGTGACCCCTCCAGCTAGAGCAGTACCTGGGTCTTCTGAGTGAGGACTTCCTGTGTGCTGCGGGTGCCCGAAGGGCAGAGACTCAGTCTGTAATGGCAGCAGGGTCCTGGGTTGCCCCCTCTGCCCTCAGAAAGTAGATGGGAAATACCTGGCTATCTCTGCAAATTTTAGCTGGGAACCCTGGAGGTGGGAGTAAAGCACGGACTCAATCCTTGGGACCACAGCTCTTGGAGCACTTGCTCACTCAGTGCAGGGCCTGTGCAGCAATTTAGGTTGTTAAGTTCATAATATTTAGAGTTACCTTGACGATCTATCTCCTAGCATGTAAAATAGCTGTGACATTCTCCTCTTACTAAATATTTAGTAAGTATTCATTTTGCTGCTGTCAGACGTACAATGGGTGTCAAAACCAGTGTGGTTTATCAACCACAGAGTAAAATACAATTAAAATCATAACATAGTTGCAAAGAGGAGTTTACAATGTTTTTAGGAGAAAAATAGGAGATCTGAACTAGTTTGGAGATTTTAAATGTTTGGGAAATCTTTCCTGGAGAAGTAGCAATTAAGAGCTAAAAACTGAGATGCTAACAAATCAACTTAGAACTTTGGGAGAATGAGGCAGGACAGTCCCAGGTTTAAGCCTAGTTTGGGCAATTTAGTGATTTAACAAAATCTATCTCAAAATAAGAAATAAATTGCATATCATCTGCTATTCTCTTGGTTTGATTATGTCAACATTCATATACTGTAGTAGTAATTTTACTTTACTTTTCAGTGTTTTAACCTACTATTTCTTTTTCTTATCTTATTTTGTTGATCAGAACTTCCAAAAAAATGTAGAATAGTACCTATGTATCTCTATCTTATTTCTGAATTTTTGATGTTACACCTTTCAGCATCTTTCTTGATGAAAATTCTTTTAAAGATGTTTATTTATAGCTTGCAAGGCTGTGTATTGTAAAAATTACCTATATTAATTGTATTTTAAAAAAGAAAAATAACAAAATAAAGTCCTAGTGTTTGCTACATAACAGCCTTGGTGTTGCTATCTATAGTTACACAACAGGGAACTGTATATTTCAGAAAGAAAAATGTCATGAATAGGCTAACTGTATTCCAGAAGTCATGAATATTTCAAGCCTACAACAAACATTATTCGGAAGTTTAAGAAAAACTCTGGGTTGTAGCTCAGTGAAAAAGCTCAGGGAAAAAGCTCAGGGCTCAATCCTCAGTACAGAAAGAGAGGGAAGGGCAGGGAGGAGGAGGGGAGGAAGAGATGGTAAGGGATGGACAGGGGGAGACAGAGGTGGTGGGGGGATGGATGGGGAAGGAAAGGTGGGGCAACTGGAGAACCAGAAATCACTAGGGACTACAAACCCACAGCAGGAGGCAGACAGCCTGCAGAACACCCAGAGGACAGTGTCTCTAAGGGCAAAGGCAAGCTCTGGGGACTTGGGGACTCTGCAGTTTCTGTCGGTGTTCATCTCCACAGCCATACACCATGTGCTTCTTTGGCAGTTCATATTTCACTTCTGCTTTTTCCTTTTCTTTTGAATTCTACCAGTGTTTGCAGTAGAGCGGTACTCTCACCCATGCCCCTGCCCCAGAGTGCACACACATGTCCTGCCTCCTCCTGTCCCAGTCTGGTTAGGTTGCTTTCATTTTCATGTGCTTTGACCGTGTCACTGAATTTACAGAAGCCCCCTATAGTTAGGTGCGATGCTCCTGCTTTTCTATACATTTTCCCTGCAGTTAATACATCCTCATTTGCATTGCTTCCAAGGCCTCAGCTCACCTCTCACGCTTCCCTTCAATTCACACTTTTCCTCTCCTCCCCAAACCTCCGGCCAGATCCATCAGGGCAGCTGCTTTTCATGTGATCCGGCTGCACAGCACTACAGACTCAGACTCTCCTGCACCGCGGTCCCCTCGCCTCTGCTCCTGCCTCCTGAAATCCCAGGGTTTGCTCTCTGTTTTGCCCCTGGGAAGGCTGTGAGAAGATGCGGTTCGGGTGGAATTGTAGATCTCAAAGTAACTTTTAATCTGAGCTGGCATTTCTGTGTTTATTTGGCTGAGGATAGAATGTTGGATTAGAAATAATAATCTCTACAATTTTAAGTGCAATATCATGTTGTTTTGGGGATTTCAGTTTTGCTGTTTACATTCTGATTAACTATTCTTTTTAATGGAATATTTTATTTTGCTCCTCTGTCCTTAAATGTTAAAATAGGATGAGGAATTATCTTATTGTAAATTTGCTTTTCCCTTGGGGCTGGGGACTTAGCTCAGTGGCACAGCGCCTGCCTGGCAAGCACAAGGTCATGAGTTCGATCCCCGGTACTGGAATAAAAAAACAAAAAACAAACAAACAAAAAAATAAATAAATTTGCTTTTCCCATTGTGTTGAATAGTCAGTGGGGGCATTTTAAATGGATTCTACTTCCAGGAAATTTCTTTGATGATTTCTGAATTTTCTCTTCTTGAACTCTGACTCACATTTTGAAATTTCTGTACTGAACTTTTATTAACAAATATTTTCACTCTATTTCTTCCTTTTCTATCTTTAGTACACTTCCCAGTATATTGACCAATTTTATCGTCTAGTAATTATATTAAATTCCTTCATTTCAGCTAACACATTTGTGATTTCCAAAAGACTTCTTCAGAAAACCTAATATTTATTTATCAAAATGCCTTCTTCGTATTTCATGGATGTAATCTTCTAGGAATCTTACATAGTCTGTTTTCCTAAGTAATTTTTCTCTTTGTTTTGTTATTTGATCGTTTTGGCCTCCACTTCCTATGTTAGAGCATTTCCCCTGACACTCTTCCTATACAAGAAAAGGACTCAGAAAAGGCGACTGACATTTTTTACTCTGGATTGAGGTTTGTATCTTCCATGGAAGGCCCAGTATTTCTCAATAGGTTTCAGGGAGAGAAAAATTTACTATAGAATATTATTTGCCTATTTTATAATTGTTTTAAGGGAAGATATGTAGCTAGTATCATTTTAAACATAGAGAAAAGAGCTTAATGTTCTGTGTATGCTGAAAGTTCTAAGGTTTTAGGACTTAATTTTCCTATGGAACCTAGTTTGAGAAGAAGTACTTTGCTTTTGATATATCTTATGTATTCTGTTTTATTTTGTAGTGCTGGTGGTAGACCCCAAGCACACTGCCACTGAGCAATACCCCCAGACTTCCAGTACACGGTTAGATCTTTTGACTGGGGTTGGTCAGATTATCCAGAAAACAGTCTTTCAATCAACAATCTAGAGGGTATAAAATGATAACATTCTGGACCTTGTATACAGAAGTAATCCCAGATGGATCAGTACTATACTACAGGGAGCAAAATTTCGGTAGGGCTTATATTTAAGTAGGTGCTGGGCTTTTATCTCTAGAGCAGAATTCCATTGCTTCACTAGAGAAAATCCTCGGTGCCTGCCTCTGGCTTCCCAAGGAGCCCACTCACTGGAGTGCCTGCTGATGATTCAGTTTCCTGGGGTCTGCTAAGTTCTTTACTACTCATCTTCTGTTTTGTTAATTTTTCAAACTTTGTTTCTGTTATCTCCTCTCCTACTCTCTATTCTAGAGTTTTGTGTTGAAACAAAACATTATTTTTACTGTCATTTCAAGGGGCTCAGGAAGGTGGGTGTTTAATCCATAGCCAATGACCAAAAGTGTAATTATATTGTTTTCAAATTACATTTTAACATTCTGCAGAGATAAGACTGTCTCATTCTTCACTGATTCAGAAAAAAAAAACTATTTAGCCTTGTTTAATCCATCTTGGTGAACTTCAAAATAACTAAAATACATGTCTATGGGGGTGTTATTTGAAAGTACATTAAATGTGTATAACTAGATATTGTTGAGAATGAAATCATGCTTTGATTTTCAAAAAAGAGGCATCTATTCCCTTTTTTATCACTTAAGACTTTTGAGAAAAATGTTTGGAGTTATATATTCCTTGGCTTTCTTGAAAAGATGCTTAAAATTAGTTTAAATAGCTTGGTAGAATTTTAGGAAACACTTATTTTATTAACATTAAATTTCCTAAGTTTTATATAAATAAATTTGAATATCTGAATATTTACTTTGTAACCAAAGAGCTGTGTTCTTTTTTGTCCTAATAGCTTTTTCCTTATATTTCTTCTGTATCTTAGGAAGACAAATCACCTATAAACAGCAATTTTCTCAGTCTTTACAGTGCTCATTCTCATTTGTGAAACTCTAAACCAAGTTCATTAATTTCTGTTCCCTTTCTTTCCTTTAATTTGCCTCATTAATTCAGTGAGCTGCTCTTTTTCTACCTTCCTATAATGCTACCTTTAACGGTTTTTGCTTATTCACACATGAGATAATTTTATGCTCCTGTGCAAAATTGACTTTGCAACCAACATTTTGTAAATAATGTTATCTTCATGACTTTATAAATTACCTGAAATTTATTCATTTTTGATCCATCATTTTATAGGAAAACTTTTAAGTAACAGGTTACTTGCTTGGACTTTCATTTTTACATTCTTAAGTCACTCTTGTGTAGTAGGGGTCTCTCCCCGACAGCCATGGGGTCACAGCTCTCTCACAGACAGAATTTGTTCAGGAATTCCACTATGTCTGTGAGCAGTCCTTCAAATGCAATGCAAGTAAGCAGGTGTGCTGTTCATTATAACTCTAGGAATGTAGCACTTACTGTCTTATACCTGACCAAATCTGCTTACTTTATACAAATAATTGCTCCTTTAGGCCCTAGTTGAGGATATAGAATTTTATTTATGATTGTATTATGTTTAGAATCATGATTATTTCATATTGATGGGAAAAAGCAAATGTAAAACTTAAACATGAATAATAAATAATCTTCAAATTTGTTTATAATAGCATGATAAAAGGCAAACTGCTATATACTTATAACCAAATAGTTAACCAAGTGCCATTTTTATATCTCTATGTTTTTGTTTTGTTTTGTTTTCTGAGATAGGGTCTTACTATGTTGTGCAGGCTGTCCTTCAATTTGCTTATATAGCCCAGAGGGACCTGAAACTCATGGTGATCCTCCTGCCTCAGCCTCCTTAGTGCTGGGATCACAGGCATGCGCCACTATGCCTGGCACAATACCTCTATGTTTTATCAAATTAAGCAAGATGAAAGAATTGAGCTGATAAAACTGTAGCTGCTGATTTTATTTGCATGGTACAGAAGTAATTATGACAACAGAACAAATAGCCTTGTAGAGGTAACAAGTACAGAAGAACCAGGGCGGTTGTCACACTTTCTCTGTAGAAAGACCCAGGTGGTAAAAGTTTCCAGTTGTTTCAGTCACTGGTGAGATACACAGCTGTGCTGTGGTGTGAAGGAAGTGTCAACCACCTATGAAATGAATGGCTGTGTCTCAGGGACAAGAACTGTAAAGACATATGACCAGTGCCACGCTGTGACACTCTTCAGACAGAATGTTATCAGATCTCCTCCTGCAGGCAAAAGTTGGGAAAATCCCCAAGAAGGCTGGTGACCTGGTCATGTGGTTGCATGAGGCCTTTGTTAGGTTTCATTTCTGATCTTGTACCTGAGGGTATTGAGGTCAGTCTAGACACGGTCTTTAGAACTGCTAATCATGTACTCCTTGTCCACCCACCCACCTTGTTTACGGTCTGCACTGGTGTGAGAGTGTCAATGATTTTTGCCTCGTCTTCAATGGAGCTGGCTAGTGACATATTCAGCATGCATGAGTTAATTGCAATGGTAAAAGCAACACATCACAGAAGCAAAATACTCATCCCTAAAGTTTACTTTAACTTAATATTTATAAAGTGCCTTAAATCAGTGATAAATTTATGCACAGTGAAAGTATTTGTATATATAGCACTGTGTTCTAAATGATGAGGAAGAAGATGATGGTGGTGGTGATGATGATGATGACGATATTATTCGCAATGCCTTTTCTGTTTGTTTGGAGACAGGGACTCTCTACATAGTACATGCTGCCTCTAAACTCACTATGTAGCCCAGGCTGCCCTTCGACTCACAGAGATCCTCCTGCCTCAGCCTCCCAAGTGCTATCAGTACTTTTTTATTGTCTCCTTTTTTGTCTCAGAAATTAAGTACTGAAAACAATGTTCACATGGCCTTCGTAATCATTCCCTGTGCACTTTGTAAGACCCTGACTCCTAGGCTTTAGGGTACAGTAATTCTTGTTTATTAGGACTAAGAAAGTTGGTGAAAGCTTCCAAATTTAACCATGACTCAAGTTGCCTTAAATACAGGTTGCATATAGATCACTTTTAAAACAGAAACCAGAGAGATCAAAGGCCTTTCAGGGCCCAGTCAGTGTGATTCTCTCTCTCTCTCTCTCTCTCTCTCTCTCTCTCTCTCTCTCTCTCTCTGTGTGTGTGTGTCCCCTAGATTCATTTCACTTACACTTCTAGGTAACCTCTAGGTATTACTTGTGCTCCATAACTTTGTTTGCAGTGCTCTTGTGAACTTGCCTACCAGTAAATCCCAGTTTGTTTGTAGATTCTCTCACTGGTGATATTTGCTTTGGAAGCTGATCGCTTCTGGGGCTATGGCGTGGGGAAGGGCTCTCTCAGAAACAGTGTTACTGCTGCCGATGTACTCTTGGAACAACCACCAAGTTTCCTCTAAGACACTATCACATCAAGCTCTACCATGGCCCCACACTGACTTGTCCTAGGCCCTGGGCTGTTTCCGAGGTGCAGGGGAACTTCACCTTTGTGCTGCTCTCACCCGGGCCCTCCTGCAGTTCTGCCCAGACCTCTCCCCTCTGTCCTGGAGTTGTGGACAGGTGACAGACACTGTGTCCCTCACCTACTTTCTGACCATGTCTTCGGGCTTCATGTCTTCTTCACAGAATTTAGATGTCCCCTGAAGGCTGCACTCTCAAAGTGAAACATTCTCAACTCACAGCTTGGGTTGGCAGTGTCCCTGCAAGTCCTTTTGCCTATAAACAGTTGTTTTTATCTTCTTTTGTAGAAAGACCTGATGTGGTTTTGAGGCTAGCAGCATTATAATTTTCCCTCTTGACACTGTCTCATTATGTTACCTGGTCTCCCTTCTGCATTCACTGAGGACGGTACAGACTTCTTATTACTCAAGGTTTCTGTTTGTGTGATTGGTCGAGTACAAACACTTATCATATGGGTACTTATTAGACATGGTATGTACCAATATACCATCATAAACAGTGAAAAAACCTGTCTCCCTACATATCTCCGGAAAATTTTTTGGCTT
This sequence comes from Chinchilla lanigera, assembly GCF_000276665.1. Taxonomy (NCBI): domain Eukaryota; kingdom Metazoa; phylum Chordata; class Mammalia; order Rodentia; family Chinchillidae; genus Chinchilla; species Chinchilla lanigera. Next base: position 5,137,105 of record NW_004955502.1, read on the forward strand.
AGTTCATTATGCTTCATATTGAATATAATCTCAAAATATTTTATATTGTGTGATTCCATTATATTTATATTAGCTTTTCATTGCTGTGACAAAATACCAGAGAAAAACAACTTAAAAGAGAAAAGCTTTACTTCAGCTTACAGTTTCAAGGCTCAGTCTATGGTCTTCTGCCTCTGTTGTTTCCGGGCAGCTCTGAAGCAGAATCATCAGGGTGAGGGTATGGCAGATCACCCAATGGCAGCCAGGAAGCAGGAGAAGGACAGAGTGTGCTGACAGCTTCCTCTGCCCTCCACCTATTAGATGGTGTGGCCCACATCCAGGGCTACCCAAGGCTTTGAGGTCCTATGGATAATCATTCACTCACAGAAACACACAGAAGTGGCTTTGTTAATTTCCTAGACATAGTTCCATCCAATCAAGCTGACAACCAAGATTGACCCCCACAGTGGTCATGTTCTGTAGTTACCTACAACGACTGTGTAATGTGTTTATGTCCACATGTTCATGTATAAATGAAGATAATATGTATATATATATGTAAATCACCTGCTCATATATTCAGTGCCCCTTTTACTCCATAGAAGGCTACTGTTTTCAGAACAGGGGCTATGACATCTCTGAAAATTTTCCCCACAGAAGCCTGAGAGATGAGAAGAGCATTTTTGTTGAAGAGCTGCCATTCTGTCATCATAGAATCATGGATTATTCTGAAGCATTTTCACATTTTCTTTCCAAGTATTCAAGTAATAAGAAAGACAACAGGATCTTTTATTTCAGAAAAAACATGAACATATTAAAGGCTCTGTTATTGTAGAGTCAAAGGAGACTGTTGTGGAGACTAAAGAGTTCTTTCACAGTAAAATAATGACTTGAATTATGAAGAAATAAAGTTTAAGCCCTTGTCCTAGATAAGAGACAGTGTGAGCTGCCTAAACACTGACTGTGTGTTTTGCACAGTGCTATTTTGCAAAGTCACCCCACAACCAGATTTCTAAACATAGACCTTGTAAATCAGAGGAAAAATCCAGAAGACATTTTTGTACATTGAGGTCAGATGAAAATTTCCATTCTGTATCACTTTGTCCCTCTAAATGATGTTATATGCCCTTTTCTTTGAATGTTGAGGAGAGGGGGCCAACACTTAATTAAGAAATTCTAATAAAATATTTATTGAAATATTAAGTAATCAAATTACTGCTATTTGTCCTGACATTTATTCTTTCCCATCTTCCATCTTTGGTTATGCTCTCTCTCCTCCTCCTTTGTACAATATTGGAAATTCTTCATAATGTCCAAATCCGAGAAAGCCTCCACTCTTCCCTGGGAGCACAGCTGTTTAGAAAATAACCTGACTTCAAAAACTATAGTTAACTACTGTAGATGGTCATGAAAGTTTAGTAATAGGGACAAAACAAAGAAGCTGAGATTCAGGAACACGTACAGTGCTCCTTTAAAAATAATCCCATGTTATCATTCTCCTGCACCATGAGCTGTCTTGTGTTAGCCACTGAGTGGAAAGAGAGAAGCAATTACTATTATGTGGCAGAACAAAAACATTACTTTCAGATTCTTTAAGTTAGACATTTTCTCAGACACACTACACTGGAAATGTGTGGTGTTTCGGCAATCCACATGTTGAAAAATGTACTTAAGTAATTATCTAAATGGCTGAAGCAAAGAAGAATGAACCTGGCATTTACGGAATACAGAATTACGGGTTCAGGAGTTTAAAGAAATGGTTAATCATTAGAGTTTCACTCTATAAATAATCCTGCAGAGTTGCACTTAACCCCAAAAGAATGATCTCCTGTTCAGATATAAGTATGAAATATTTTTATTAGTAAAGAACATTCACCAAGTCAATATGTGCTTAATAACTATAATCAGAATAAAGTGCTTCTATGATTTCATAGCTTTAATATTGCATGACATACAAGTCTAATGATTACTGATTAAGAGAGTTTGCATTCAGATGAAAATCTGGGAATTGAAGAATTGTTTCACTTTTGAATTTCTACTTTCCAGAAATGAAAATATTTATGTACTTATATGTTAAGTATGTAGTCTTAGGTATATATCCATTTATATCAGCATAGACTATCTGTTTTCAAAAATTATTTTGTAATTCAGTGTGACAAGCACAGCATACTGGCCTTGCCTCTGAATGAGAAACCACTTAGAGCCAACAGTTATGTCACTTGAAAAAGGAAGTACTTATTCCTAAGAAATAACTTTCAGAAAGACAAACCAATGCCAACACAGTTATCAATTTCCAAACACAATGCTCTTAGATAAAACTGATATCGCTCACTTGGGAGGCTGAGGCAGGAGGATCGTTGGGAGTTCGAGACCAGCCTGGACTACAGAGGGAGCTCAAGGCCAGCCTGAACTGCATAGTGAGACCCTGTCTCAAAAAGACAAAAATAAATAAATAAATAATAAATGAATGAATAAAATAGAATAAAATAAATAAAATAGATATCTGTATGAAATAACAACCAGAACTGAATTTTGGAGACAAAATAATCTGATTTTCAATCCTAAACTGCCACATTTTTGCGATGGGACCTTGGTTGAAGTGCTACATATTTTGGTGCTGTGTTTGGAGGAAGCAGCTTTCTGTAAAATAGAATAGTACTTAAATGTGTTTGGTGCATCACATAGCTATTATTTTAAGTGTTTTTTTATTGTGTGCATAGCAACCTGGGAAAAGGAGGGTTTGATGGGCCATATTTTTGCATACAGGCATGGATGACTTGCCACGCTTGTCATGCCACTCCATTGAAAGCACAACTCCCAGGGATCCCAAACCCTGAGTGAGCAAAGAGCTAAAATAAAGCCAAGCTTAGTAAAACAAAGGATAGTTTATTTGAGGAAAGGGAAAAGAAAGAGGACAGACAGCTACTGCGTGGTGGTAGGAGATCGTAACCAAAACTCCAGGAGCACTTATCCCTGGCTCTTTCTACTGGGGACTCATGTCTGTCCCATCCGCAATGGGGAGCTTGTTGTGATTTGATCTGCTTTTTGGCATGTCTGTCTATATGCCTTTGGCCCTTTCACTTTTTCCCATCTTTTTGCAATGAATAAGTGAAGGGGGAGGGCCTAGAAAGAAGGCAGCTCACTTAATGATTAAGTAAGGGGGACATGTGAACTTGTGTGTATCTGGTACAGTATTATATTAATGTTAAAGTGAGAACACAATACATGTGTGTAGGTGTAAGAGTGCATGTGTGCGTGTGCGCGTGCTGGCATGTGCATGTATATACATTAAACTGGAGTCCCTAGGCGGCTCTCTCTTACTGTGCGTGCACATTGTCAGATGGATGAGGGGAGCTGGCCTTCCTGGTCATTGTGTTGCCTGGTACCTGTTCTAAGTCCAGCTAGCTTTTCCCTCCTTTGTTTTCCGAGTACCCTAATTGCAGAGTCGACCCCTGAAGGCAGACACTGTCTTTTTGTTTGTTTGGTTTTCTTTCTTTATCTTTTTGAGACAGGGTCTTGCTATGCAGTTCAGGCTGACCTTGAGCTCACCTTGTAGCCCAGGCTGGCCTTGAACTCACAACAGTCCTCCTGCCTCATCCTCCCCAGTGCTGGGATTACAGGCGTGCCTCACCACGCCTGGCAGCAGACACTGTTTTGATTGAGTTTCCTTACTGACCTTAACAGAGTTCAATGAGGCCTTTATCTTATCTTTCCCTACCTACTGGCCCCCTGTCCTACAATTTGTTCTTCAGGGATCAACATTATTATAGATAGTTTCACCTACAAGTTCAATGGTGAGTTTAAAGACTGAAATAGTCAAAAAGCATTTGCATTTCACACGTGGTCAAATCTATTAGAACAGTCTTTCTCAATTTCATTGAGTAACTGATACTTCTTTGTATTAGCTACTCTAGTGTCTTAGAAATACATAACCATAATTAATTACACAAAAATTGATCTGAACTCTCCTTTGAAGGTTGTATATAAAAGGTGTAAATAAAATACATGCAAAAGTATAGTGGATGGATACACTTTAAAATGTGATTCTCATTTCAAGCCTCATTTATACTATGTTGCAGTCAATGCATTAAGAATATACAAAATATGCACATATAAGATAAAGAATCACCCAAACATAATTGTGGTTTAAAATGCAAATTTATGTCATTGAAGAATGATAAAGTATAGAAAAGCAGAACAGCTCCAAGGTTACAATATTTTCTTTAGGATATCTGCAAAAAGAATATTAATATGCCACCTCAGGAAATTCTGTGCAGTATTTTGTTAAAAATACAGTAGAGCTACCATGTTCAAAATTAAGCTTTGCAAATCAAACTTAAACTCATTATCAAGAGACAGGATGATTTCCATACCCCTGAAATGCAGTAAGAATCTTATCTCACATTGTATTTACTCACTGTAAATATGCAAAGAGCATGATGCCAATGATTTTTTTACATCCCTGTGACTAGAACAACTTAGAAATTTCTCTTTACATTTCTTTATATATTTTCTTTGGTCAACATATTAGAATTTTTTGAGGAATAAATATAAATAACAATATTCTCATCTTTCATTCTAATATTCTTATTTTGTTTTATTATAGAGAACTAAGCAAGATAAAAATATTACAGGCAGTCAGACAGGGCAAAGCCCTTAGGGGAGTCAATACAAAAGATAAAAATACATTACAACTGTGGCCACAGCATAAACACAGTTTGACTGGGCTTACATGCTTCTTCAGGGGATGAACAATGGATTGGCAATTGTGTTCACCTGGTGGACACTGGTCACCCTATGGGTGGCTGGAACCCCCTGGTTTGTCTCTTGCTAAAAATGTTCTGGTTCTTTTTAGGTACATTTGGTAGGTGACCTGCTTCCCCTCTGGATCAATATTACCTAAGTAGCTAAAATTATGACCTTATTATTTGATAGGATTACTATCAACTAATGTCCTGTTTTGTACTCACCTTGTGATTTTGAACCCACCTCATAATTGTGCTCCCATCTTGTGATTTTGCTCTAGAAAACTTATTCTGTAAAATGGGATCCATGGCAACCTATTTTTCAGGATCTCTCCCTCCCTCCTCTCTTTCTCTCTATCTCCCTCTCTGTCTCTGTCTCTCATAAATACTTCCTACTCTTAACATTCGTTATTCCTTAGAATTCATTCTTCAGTTTTGGGAAATACAAACCCACTGTATCTGACATCTAACAGGTTCAGAGTTACATTTATTTTCCCTATATCAGTTTTAGGTATATGAGGTTGAACAGATTTTAACAAAAAATTAATATTATTTAGAGAAATATACCATTTTATACTTTATATTGTGGTATTTAACACACTCTTCAAGAAAAACACAGATGATGAGCTTAATGTACCATTGCAAGCTGAACACCTATTTAATAAACAGTGCTGGAAAACTGGCTCTCTTCAACATGCTGAAGACTAGAACTAGCCTATGTCTATCATCATGCTAAAACCAAAATGAGTCAAAGATCTAAATTTTAAAACAGAAACACTAAATCTGCTTGTTATGGTTTATGTCTGTGTGTCCCCTCCAAAGCCTCATGCGACCATGGGGCAGGCTATTAGAGTTGAATGATTGTGGGTATGAGAGCTACACCTGCCCTGGGGTAGACAGTTTGCATATGTAAGGGAGAGGAAAAGGGTGCTTGAGGACATTCCTCCCCCATTCTGCCCTGGTGTGTGCTTGCAGCTTAGCTGTGTTCTGCCGCCCCGAGCTGTAGCTCTTTGCCATGTGCCACTCTGCCTTATAATCTGCCAAGTACGCACTGAAACTTCCACGAACTGTAAGCGAAATAAACCTTTCCCTCCTTAATTTTGGGCATCAGGTATTTTGTCCCAGCAGCGAGAAAAAAGTAATAAAGACACTGCTGGAAGAGAAAGTAGGTAGAAATCTTGAAGACATAGGAGTAGGCAGAGAGTTTATGAACAAAAACCAAGCTGCATGGTACATACTTCAAAGAATCAACTGGAATCTCATCTTAGTAAAAAGCTTTTGCACAGCAAAAGAAATCACCAACAGAATGAAAAGGAAACCTACGAGATGGGAAAAAATTGATCTAATTGTCCCTCAGACAAAGGACTTCTATCTAGAACATATAAAGAATTGAAAAAAATCAGCTTCCCCAAATTCAAAAACCTAATCCAAAAATGGCATCTGTGATGAATACAAGTCTCAAATGAGGAAATACCAGTAGAAAATAAATATTAAAAACTGTTGAGCATCACTGGTCATTTAAGACATGCAAATTAAAACAAAACTGAGATTCTATTTCACCCCAGACACAATGACTATGGTCAAGAAATCAACCAGTAGCAAATACTGGAGGGACAGTGGCAATAAAGGAACCCTTCTCCACTGTTGGTGGGAGTGTAGACTGGTGCAACCACTGTGGAAATCAGTGTGGAGATTACTCAAAAAGCTAGGATTAGATGTACCATATTAGATGTACCAGCTATTCCCCTTCTGGGTATTTTCCCAGAGGAACTGGAAACATCATACCACAGTGATATATGTGCCCCCTGTTTATAGCAGCACAATTTGTCATAGCTAAACTTTCAGAAAAACCCAAATGCCCATCAACTGAGGAATGGATAAAAAAGATGTGGTCTTTCTATATAATGGAGTACTAACTGGAGACTTTTACAGGTAAATGGATACAACTTGAGACTATACTCATATGTGAAGTAAATCAGACTCACGTGTGTAAACATCATATTTTCTCCCTGGTGTGAGAAACTAAATGAGTAAATAAATTCTAAAATGTACAAGATACTGTGAAATGGAAAATAATTGTTCAAAAGGTAAAAGGAACTAAAATGGGGGATAGGCAAAAGGATGGAAGGGAAAAGGGAAAAAGTGCAAGTCATTTATAATGCTAGTGTCTCTTAATTAATTGAAAAGGAAGGTTTGTGTTAATATCAATTGAATAAATTTTTATGCATGTATCTTGTACTCTGAGCAACTACTTTAAAGATAACAGCATTCAATGTATTAATTATGGTTGTTCTCCTATTATTTTATTGTGAAATTTTGTTTTACTTTTCTTTCCATAAAATAATAAATAATTGAGACTTTCTTTCCATAAGTACAATGTATATTACCATTTGGTTTTAAATTTATGTGAAAAGCTTACTTTTTTCTGTGAAAGTTATAAACAATATTCTGATATTCCTATTTTTATATAAGCAATCTACTTGTTATTATAAAATAATATTTTAAAAAGTTAAAATTTCTATACCTTAATTGCTGTAATGTAGAAATACCTTTGACTCTTTGAGATAATAACCTTATATCAGCAAATGCACAATTTTTAGAATGATTAATATTGATTTTAATATTCTGTGAAGTACCTTGAAAGTTCTCTATATAGAAACATGTAATATTTTATTTTATAAATTTTACTTTTATTTCATCACTAAGAAAAATAGTAAAGAACTAAATAGGACAGGGTGTGGAGATGCAATATCAGTGTGGAAACGAGGCAGGTTGATCATGAGTTGAAACCCAAAAAGAACCACATAGATTCTGTCCCAAAACCAAAACTGAAAGCAAACAAATAAGAACAAAATTTGTGTGGAAATATTGTGTATTAGAATAAAGTGTCTCATCTATTCCTAGTTCACAATTTTAAAATATTAGCACCTGTTGTCTCTAAGGAACTACTTCCTATCCATTCATGCAACTATCCAGGTGATCATACTTTTTCTCCTGCCTTACATTGACATGGAGAATACATTTCATGATTTTCTTGATTGTTAAACCAACCCTACATTTCTCACAAGGTGGGAATCTTTGCTTAATAATGATCCTTTCTAATATTTCTGGATTTGCAAATATTTGATAAAATATTTGAAAAATATTTGATAAAATCTGATGATCTTCAATAATATTCATCTATAATTTTATTTTTGATATTTTTGTCATATTACAATAAAGATTTAGTATCCTTATTAAGAATTGATGAAGTTCTCACTTTTTCTATACTTAAGAGTTCAAACTTAGGTTCATCTTTTTCTTAAATAAGGGTATTATCCAATAGTGAAGCCGTCTGAGGGTGGAGTATCTTCTGCAGAAAATTCTTTTAAGCACAGATTTTAATTTCTTTAGTTATAGGACAATAAATTTTCTCATTTCCTTAATTTTCTTATGAGCATGTTTAATTTTTCAAATTAGTAGCATAAAGTTGCATATGATATGATCATATGAACATGTATAGAATAATGAAATTCCCTTTTGAGATTGTATTAGTTTTTAAGAAATTAAATTTATTTTAAGGGATCTATAACAGAATTGTACATATTATTGAGGTACTTTGTTGTATATATATTATGTAAAGTTTAAATTAGATTAAACAGTTTCTATGTATTCAAACATATATTATTCTTTTAGGGTGAAAAATCAGCATAGTTTCTTCTAGCTTTTTGAAATTTTCATTACATTATAGTTATCTGTAGTTAGCCTTCCATGCAATAAGGTATATGTATTTTTTTCTGGAAAAAAATCAAAAGAATTTTATTCATTTTGTTTTCAAGAAACATCTTTCTTGAATCTCCATTTTGTGTTTGTTATTCATTATTCTTTTTTGTATTTAATTTGTATTTTATATCTGAAGGTAAATGATAAATCATTAATTTATAGGCTTTCTTGTTTTTTATTTTAAAGAATAAAAAATAATAACAAAATAACAACAATATAGACAAAAATAAAACAAAGCAAAAGCAATAAAATAATTTCTAATGTTTTTTATTATTTTTTATTCTCTTTAATGGTTTGACCAATCTTGTATTCTTACATCTGGTAATCTGAGCAACTCTGTTGAAGATAACAATATGTAGTATAACAACCACTGTTAGTTACTATCATTTTGTTTTGAAATCCAGGCTTTTTTCTTTTTGACACATTTATTTTAAGCTATATGCTTTTATGATAAACTTTAAATAAAATAAGAAAACTATGTCAGAATATCTTTGTCTTTAGCTCAAAATATTTTTCTAATTTTTATTAGAATTTTATCTTTAAATCATAATTAATTTTGAACTATAATTCTTAATTTCCAAAACAATGGGCATCATTTAATTACTAGATGTTAAGTAATTTTATTGTTATGAAGATATAAACTGTGATTTCAATCCTTTGAATATTCTTGGACCCTTGTTTTATGTTTATGTTCAACATTTGAACATCCTTGGAAAGAGTATGGACTCTAAAAGTTTTATATAGGCTCTGTATATGGCTATTACTCAGTTTTGCAATCTAATTCAAATATTTTACAGATTCAAAGAAACATAATATACTTACTCTGTCAGTTATGGCAAAAAAATTTTAAAAATCCTCAGTAAAAATGATGTTTGTCTTGTTTTAAAATTTTATCTGGTGTTCTCATTTTTTAACTGACAGCCACACACAAGCACACAGATATGCATGCATGCACACATGCACACACAATGATATACAGGTTATATAAATATCATTCAGGTTATGTGTAGAAGTTTAGAATCTTCTTCGTGAATAAAATCTGTAGACTTTACAAGTCTCTATCTTCATTGACACTTTTCTTTAAAGTGCTTTTTTTGAATTTGTTAATACAGCTGAATCAACTTTCTTAGGACTAGTGTTTGCATGATATATCTTTCTTGTTCTTCAGTGTTCCTACACTTTATAAAATATAGCCTTTTTCCAGAATATGTTACTTCTAAATTCATCTTATTGTCCAATTCCATTCAGTGCAAACACTAATATTAGTGCTTGGAGAAGCACTAATATTTACCATGTTAATAAGTACTTTCTAGAGGTCTTGAGATTTTGCGATCAGTTTTCGTTACTTTTTTTGCCTCTTTTAAAATAATTCTGTATTCTCTATTAACAGCTTGCATTCCTTTGTTGTTTATGATTCATGAACTCAGAATTATTTTACTACTGATTGAGATTACACATTTTTGACAAATAACATTTTAATGCTGTCGGTTCCTCTCTTTATAGCCAAAACTCAAACCTTAGAATCCTTTTAATTGCATTTGTTACTTTTATGACATAAATTATTTTGATACTATTTATGAATATTCTATTGCTTAAAGTTAATGTGCTACTATGTAATTATTATTTTAGTTGGTATTTACTTACTTACATCTGATCACATATATACTATTTTATGTTTGTTTTTATTTCTTCTTGAATCTTTAACCATCTATGGCCTTTATGATTTCTTTTGGATTAAGAATATCTTTTATTATAATACTTTTGCTGTGCAGTGTCTGGAGGTTAAAATATTTTTCTAGGTTTACACAGAAAATGTCTTTACTTCACTTTATTTTTTGACATACAGTTTCACTAGCATAGTATTTTATTTGGGGTAATTATTTTCTTTCATCACTAGAAATGTATCATACCACCTTTATTGACTGCAATTATTTATACTGTAGTCATTTATAAGTGACTCTTTGTAGTCCTGTGCTCCACCTGGTTGCTTTTGTTATTTTCTCTTTGTTTTAGAATTTGTGTACCTTACTATTTCCAAGTACAGATTTCTTGAGCGTCTAAGTTGTCTTGAATTTGTACAACACGCTTGTTAAATCTATAGGTCAGTGCCTTTAATCAGTTGTGGAAAAGTATTAGCTATGTTTTTTCTCATATAAATCCTACATCATTTTTCTTCTGTCTGAAATGCCAATTTTATGTGTATTGTGTATGTTAGGATGTAACAGTTTTCTTTCATTTTGTCATTTTTGCTCCACGGTTTTATCCTACTTATTTTCTTCTGACTTTATTTTCTAGTTCCATCACATTGACTTTTCTATTTTTAGTTGTTTTGCCAATTTTGGTTTATGTTGTTTATTATATTTGTGTCTTGTAATTTTTTTGTTTTGTACTGAAAATTAGGCAGACTTTAAAGTGAGAATAATATTATATTCCTTCAGGAAAGACTCTATTTGCCTAATTTGGAGGTTATTAACAACCTGACATCATTATAATCTAATTTAGAGAACTGAATATTTTGTAGGCATAGTAATGATTTAAAATTTAGTTGTGCTTTGTGCAGGGACTGTTATATGTTAAGTTCTCTTTTATTTCCTAGATGCAGCCCTTTGTCATTCTAATTGCAAAAAGAGATATTGTTAGAAATTCTATTTTTCCTGGGTTCTGTGCATCAGAAAGCTGTCACTTTTGCTAATTACATTATCTTTTTCCTTTCTCACAATAAGTAAAAATTTCAGGGTCATTTCTTGGTCTATTATTTCTCACAAAAATACAGGTCCTTTGATCACTCTGGCACACTCTACAGAATGTTCAGTTTCTTCTAATTTTCTTTGGCAGATTGATGTGAATTATTTAAATCTCCCATTATCATCAGTCAGCGTGCTCTCTATATTCTATAATTTGTCATAGATAGCCTCACATTCTCATTCTTATTGGGAGAAGCGGTATGGCATTGTAGCTTCTATCATGACCTGTAGATCTTAATGATCTGGATTCAAGTTCCACCGTGCCTCTGACTGGCTATTTGAACACTGGCCAGCAGCTTTGTCTCTCTGTGGTTCCATTCCCTCACTTGTAAACAAGGGATAAGACTCTAATTCATTTGTTAATATTAATTTTTCTGAAGCTTTAAGAACCATTTGGCCTATTGACTTATTTGACTTAAGGTAATATGCTATTGTAAAGTTACTTCTTGATTAGTGACAAATTGTGCATTTTTCCTTAATATATTTCTCTCTTGTCCATATTTCTTTCAGAACTTTAAACAAACCTTGTTTATCATTACAGAAATAGTTATCAAGCTGTTTTTTCTGAAAACTAACAACCAAGTAGCCGTATTTTTTCTGGATGGTATTACATGTGCACATATGTAACCTAACAGTTTTCCATTTTCATGACACATAAAATCATATGTCAGAGTCACATGGGAAATTAGGAGATTCCAAAATACTTCTTTAGTTACATCAAAATCCTATAGAGGATTCTGGAAGACTCAGCCTGATAAGGAATTTGCCCCTCATTCACATTCATTAAATCTGGAGTCATTTCCAAGCATTGAGCTCTGATAGGTCTTGTCTCTGTTCTACTAACTCACATTTTCCCTTCTTGCTCCATTCCTATTTATACAATGTGAGTGTTTAGACACAAGTTACTTTTAGAACCAATAGCCACATCCTTTCTTTTCATTTTTTTTGGGGAAAGAATAATGTATGGTGGTTCTCATAGTATCCTAACTTAGTTTTTAAGCCTCTATGATAAAAATATTTTTCACTTAGGTAATGAAATATGGAAAAGATTATGCTGATTTTCATCTTAACATTGTAGTATGAAAAAAACCAAATAAATTATTTCATCCTTTCAATGCTTAAAAAGTAAAATAAAGATAAAACTGTTCCAGTTTTGAATATTATAACTATATTTTCATATAAAACATTCCTCCAAAAGCATCAAATGATAATGTGTTTATAAGAACTTATTAATACATTTATTCATTCATTCATTCAGTTAGTTATTTTTAGCTTAGTTCTACTTCTTAGTTACTAAAATCTGATCACAGTTTTCAAATAAGGTTTTAAAAGGCACAGAAATAAATATATGATTTTGACTTACATTATAGCTGGATCCCATTGAGCCAAGTTACAGCCCCATATGGAAATCTGGCAAAATATGTAGAGTCAATTAATTAATTAATTTGTATAGCACTTCATGAGAGGGACCCCAGTCCTACAAATTGACAAGACGAGTCTGGTCTTGCCCACCTCATTAGCTGCCTTTTATCAGGTAGTATTTATCCCTCAGGCACTTACAAGTGAAGTTGATCTACCTGCACAATTTTTGCTGTCTTTTCCAAAATCATAATGAGTTATGAGAACATAGATCTACTCTTATCAGATTTTGTTGTCCCTGAGACAGTGAAGGGTTTGGCATATGGTACATGCTTAATAAACATGAATGCAACTCCTTGTTCTGAAAAGGGGTTTGATGCATCAGGGGGTGACGTTCTTTTCAACACACGGAGATCTGGCTGAAAGAGATTGAGCTGGAGTCCAGGTAAATGATTATAAACTGTGGGTATTTTTACTTCACTGGAGATATTTCTAGTGAGCAAAAATTAGTAGGCAAACTTATCCTTAAATCACAAAGATTTAGCTTTCTTGCTTATCCATTTTTTTTCCTTAAACAGTGTGTTTCTGAGATCTCTAACCTCATTAGTGGAAATAAATAAAAACCAGGACTAGATGAAGTCAAGTGTCAGATTTATTTGGGATAAAAACCACATTTGTCCCTTGAATACACAGATCAATTAGGATATACAGGAATATATACATGAATTTTAACTAACCCAAACTTGTCTTCCATGCTGATAATCTTATTTGCTATTTATGAAATAAAAGATATAAATTATGAAGTTTACAATGAGCCACTGAAGTAGACTAATTAAATCTTCCATAATAGAATTTTTCTGTAGATAAAGGGCAATGATTTTGCTCTGCATGATGAAAGAATAAAGTTTAAATTTAAGGCTTTCACTTTGTGGCTAGTGAACACAGAAACTTTCATTTACTTAATCACACTCCAGTCTGCAGCAAGAGACAGCAGAGCTATTGCAGAAAATACATATGCAAAGAGACTACATATGAATATACACTTATACGGGGCTGGGGATTTAGCTCAGCGGCAAAGCGCCTGCCTGGCAAGCGCAAGGTCATGAGTTCGGTTCCCGGTACCGGAGAAAAACCAAAAAAAAAAAAAAAGAATATACACTTATATTAAACATATTTGAGAACAAAAATCGTCAATTCACTCAGCTGGGGTTATATGGCAGGTGACAAAATTCTGCTTCCAAGCACCTAATTCTCTTTCCTGAAGAGACTCCACACCTGCAGGTTGAAATGGGAGCGATGAGGGCCTCAGTTTGTGCTCCCTCGGTGCACAGTTCCACTTTATGTTGTCTGTCTCTTCTCTCCAATTCTCCAACAATCCTGTAAGTCAATGGTGTCATCATCCCTATTAGAAGCCTGCAGACAGGAAGGACTGCAAAGGTGAAATACACAAACAGTCACAACGTAAGACTACAAAGTCACAACATAAGAAAGTAATGGAGCTAAAACGTTAATCTCGGCAGGTGGCTCTCAGTCATTAATCTCCTCCACCAGATCACTCAGGACTCTGCCTTGTCCCACCCACCAGAATGGCCACCTTGCACTGCCCTCCCCAGGTACTCAGTCTGTGCCTTTCTCACATTACTTAGCTGAACTGTCACCACCAACACCACTACTGGATGTCATTACCAGGAGTGAGAAAAGATCTCTTCTTCCTCAATCTCCTTTCCACATCCCAGAGAGGTCTACATCCCTGTTTCCTATTGTCTTGGTTACTTTTCTCTCCTTGCTGAGATAAAATACCCAATGCCCAAGCTGAAGGAAACAAAGGTTTGTTTAGCTCACCGTTTGTGGGGGTTTCAGTCCACAATCAGCTGACTCCCGGCACAGGTGGCATGGCAGAGGGCAACACTTCAAGGCAGCAGAAGACAGCAAAAGCAGCAAGAGCAAAGCAGGGAGGGGTGAGCCTCTTCTCCGACCTTACATTGTGTGCAGACTCTCTACCCCAAGGTGGCTTCTTTACATCCACATCATCTCCATGTCCTCCTCTGGCAAAGACTCAGGATGTCTACAAATTAAGGTCCCTGGCCCATGGCTGAGTCTCTTAGTTAAGCTTCTGAACTTCTCAAGGTGATACAATGTGTCAATCTGTACAATCCACCCCTAGTCAAGGTGGCACCAGACACATTTCTTTAGCCCAGTTTTCAGATACAAAACATGCTTATCCTTGTCATTTTGCAATTGAACATTATAACACAGGATTAACAATCCTTAAGAATGAGTATCAAGTCTGTCAACATTGCATTACGTTAGAACCATAACATTCTGCCTCTGGCCACCCAAAGACTCATGCACATCCCTTTATGTAAAAGGCATTTATTCCATCTTTAAGAGTTGCCAAAGAAATTAGGGAATAAATTTAAACATTTCTAGAATCAAAAGGTAATAGCAGCACAGTCTACAAAAACCTGCAATACCCAACAAAGGGCATTCTAAGAAAAAATCCATAGCTCTGAAAGCCTATCTTAGAAAGATAAAGCATTATTAAGTAAACAATCTAATGATGATCTCAAGTTCTTAGATAAACAAGAAAAATTCAAATCCAAAACATGTAGAGGGAAAGAAATTATGATTGATAAAAGCAGAAATCAATTGAGACTAAAAATATACAGAGGATCGATGAATCAGTCAATTATTTGAATGTATATGATCAATAAACTCTTAGTTATCAAAGAATGGAGAGAAGAGATCCATATCGATGCAAATAGAAATGAAAAAGTAAAATCATAATGAAAAGCAATGAAATCCAGAGGTGCACAAGAATTAACTTGGAAAACATATTTTGAGATGTTTAATTAATTATTATAGTCAAATAAAGATCTTTATTTCCAGCTCTCAAACTCAGCTTATTCTGATTTCTTTCTTACAAACAGAATATTGTTGTTGATCTTATCTTCATGCTTCCAATCAGTTTTAAAAGTTATAACACACACACACATGCACACACACACACACACATAGAAAGAGAAAGGCAAGCAGAGAGATTCATAAAAAGCAAAGAATATGGTGTTTGGTGTAGCTTTGAAAATTTTACCTATGTGTTGGCATAATCTGTCAATCGTATCTCATTTGTCACCAAACACTATATTCTCAATTATTTTTTGATAAATTAAAACATCCAGGGCTGGGTATATGGCTCAGTGGTAGCACCATCCAACCATAACTCTCCAAATAGTCACTGTTCTGACTTCTGTACTGTAGATTAGGTTTGTTATTGTTTTAACTCTAAATAAAAGGAATCATAAAATATACACTTTTGCATGAGGATTCTTTCACTTTATTATGTTCTTAGATTTATCTTTCTTTAATATAGGGTTATTTCAGTTTCATTGTTTAATAGTACTTCACTGTACAAATATACTACAATTTATTGATACACTCTTTCCATGATATATTGGTTATTTCCAGTCTTCCACTATTGGTGGGAGTGTAAATCGGCATGACATTTTGAAACCACTCGTCTCTAATGCAATCTACTAACGTCACTTAGTAATGTAAAACATAATGCCTTATAGACCAAAACTGTCACTTTCAGTTGACTACTCAACAGAATTTTTTAACTAATTAAGTTTGTTGGTACATTTTAGGTATACATAATGACTGCATTCATTGTAGGGAATTTAAACCTGTACATGATACATCTCGATTCTTTTTCTTCCCATTCCTCTACCTTCTCTTCAACCCCCGTAAGTACCAGAAATACAAGAACATTTAATAATTATTTTTTAATAAGTAACATTATATTTTTCTCATCTACATAAGTATATGTATGTAGTTCTAGAATATTAGCACTTTATACAGATATAGTTCATTTCCTTTAACTGCTTTGTATGTTTTCATAAGATTTTGTTTCTTTTATTATCTTGAAGATATGTGTATATGGGTATATATTGTTTTACATATATATACAGAGAGAGAGAGAAAGAATAAAAATGCCTACATCAGAAAAAACTTTTATAAATATTTTAATGTTAAATTTATTGGGGCATCATGAGATTATTACAAATTACCTTTGGCCTCTACAATTACAAGAGGTGCTCAAATTTCGGTTTCCCAAATTTATACTTTTAGAAGTCCTACTTTTTATTGTCAAAAGCCATAGTGTAGGCATTCTCTCAAAGGAAAGGAGGAAATCTGTCTACCTCATAGTATTTTTAATCACTTGAACACATTGTTCTTCAGAAGGATGATTGTGTCCTTAACCCAAAGGGTTCAAATGACCTTAAAACAACACTGCCCCGTGTATTTTACATGTACAAGAAGCTAGTAATATTTGCATCTGACAGAGAGCAGAGACTACAAAATGTCCTACAATGCAAAGAACAGCTCCAATCCCTCCAAGAAATGCCTGACTCAAAATATCAACAGTGCTAAGATTAAGAAATCCACGCTTACATGAATCACATCAGTTTCTCTGCAGAGAGATTGGGTGTTTGCACACTGTGGTCCGTACATTACAAGTATCTCATGATCAGGTCTCCATCAGCAATCCTGCTTGCATCGTGTTACTCTCTGCTTCATTCAGAGACAAAGTATTTTTTAAAATTTCTCTTCAGAGACTCCTCATCTGTCTTATTCCTGCTACTATATTCCTGTATTTTAGTCCTTTGCTAATTTTCTTCATAGCAAATCATAAACTGTAAATAAATACAAATTACTTGCAAATTTTTTCCTCCTTTGGGCAATGTCTAATTAGGCTTGGAAATTCCAGAGTATAACTACTTTCTTGGCAACACAATATAAACATTTTACCTTAATGAAAGCATAGTAGATCCATGATCATCTTCTTTTGCTATATGTGTGTCTTTAAGTGGCCATATACATACTTGTGTACGTTATTTATATATTCAGACATAGATGAATATTTTTATAAATACATAAAGTATATCAATCCTGGATACTCGTATCTTTTATTTCTTCTTCTCTTCTTTTGCTTGATGTTTGTAGGTATATTTTAATTTTTCTATAATGGCTTTATTTTCTAATTGAAAAACACAGTGTTGTAAAAATACTTTAAAATAAAATCTCAAAATATGTTGACATCTGATCTTAAATCTTATACTGCATAATGACTTTTTAGATAAAATACGCTTCAAAAATGCCCTCATGTCTTACTAGAATTATTCCCATGTGACTATCTTAAGTAATAGTTTGTGGAGACATCTGTGATTGCTCAGTATTCAGCAGGAATAATTTTTCCTTTGGCCATAGGCAGCCTGCTGTTTTGCTGTTATTTCATATCTTTTTCATGAAATTATATGTAAGCACTTGTCAGGACACTCTTTATAACAAAAGCATAATTTATCTCTTGAATTCAAAAGGAAGCCTGCATGTTTATTATTTACATAATTTAATTTTGTCATTAAAATGGCTAATATTTCAGGATCAGTTTAAAGTAGATGTTAGAAAATTATGTGTTTACTTTCATCAAGTAATTACTGTTAGCAGAAAATATACATTGGGGACAATTTTATAGAGTTCACTGAAGTGATGCTCAGTTTTCTTAGAATGCAACTCACCTAATATGGTAAAAACAAAATGATACAGAGTACAGTGATAAGATTTATGAGAGACAAAAGCAAGAAAAGTCCAGCCACTAAAGACACCTGCACAGGGCGATCCCTGCACGTGTTGGACCTGGGTCTCAGTGTGCTGAGTAGTCTGAGAATAGGGTGGATGCAGCACAGACTTGTCACAAGGATAATGGTTCCTAGAACAAGCACAGTCTAAAAAGAATTGCATCCAGTTAGAGTCCAGTCACAGTCCAGATCTATGGTATCTTATACAAAGCTCTGGAGTCCATATGTGTTTTAGAATTTTAGAATTCTAGAATTTAGAATTTAGAATTTAGAACAGCAATCTACATATACTCTACAACATCCAACAGATTCTGATGCAACATCTTATAATTAAACTAATTAATTTGTCCAGTAAAATAAATGGATACTTGTAATAAGTGGAATAAATATAGGGTAGGTACAGTCTGAAAACAATTCAAGTCAGGCTTTGCTGACAAACGAGTTCAAATCAGGTCATATTTGCTTATAAAAAGCACTACAAAAAAACCCGTTTCATACTTGTAGGCTTGGAAATTGCAGATAGGTGCTGTCAATTTCACTTAATATTCATTTGTTGATTGTTACTACACAAGTGCATTCCATCTTACAACTCAATTAGTTCTATTTGTTATCCTTCCTCCTTTTCAGGTAGAACAATAAGTGCAAAACAAAGACGGCTGATCGAAAAATGTTACAGAGATGCAATCATCCATAGTTTAAAAGGGACAGGGGG
This sequence comes from Chinchilla lanigera, assembly GCF_000276665.1. Classification (NCBI taxonomy): domain Eukaryota; kingdom Metazoa; phylum Chordata; class Mammalia; order Rodentia; family Chinchillidae; genus Chinchilla; species Chinchilla lanigera. The sequence goes on from NW_004955502.1 coordinate 5,156,042, forward strand.
CAGTTTTGAATGGAGTCCATGTTTGGTATATTGTCTCTCTCTAAATACTTCAACCATTTATCTGTAGTTTTCAAGCAAGATGTAAAGGAAGGAGAGTTTGGAAGGGAGGCCAAACAGACAGAAAGGGTACACACAGCTTTGAGAGGAACATAGCTGAAATTAAATATCTAATAATTATCTTCAGTGAGATTTTCCCATGAATGGTTTATCATTCCTTTTCCAATTATTCTGATTTGTTATGTACAATGAAAATATTTCCTGCAAGATTTATCTGCACAATGAAATGCAAGCGAGAAGTATGTGACTGTTAATCCTTATTATTCTTAAATGAATTTCACTTATGATTGATAAAACCTAATCCTTCCACACCCAGAGGAAATTATCTTCGTGGAATTCAAGCTCCTCAGCATTCCAGTATAGCTTTTCAGAATCTGCAATGCCCTTGGAAAGTCTGTGAACTTCTGCCAAGAATATAAGGCAACCTTGGAGTTCAAAGTATTGGTTCCTCCACCTAGCATTCTTTTCTGAAACTGGAAACTCTCTAGTTAGCCAAGGGTGGGAACCTGCTTCACATTGCCCACTACAGTACATGTAAGAAGATACAAAAAGACATTATTTACAAATACAGACATAGATGAATAATTTTGAAAGTGTATAAATAATATCATTTCTGGATATTGATAACTTTTATTTTCTTCTTTTGTTTGCTGAATATAGGTATATTCTAATTTTTCTATAACAGCTTTTTTCTAATTGAAATACACAATGTTGTAACAAAACCATAATAATAAAATATGCACATGGAAAGCTGTCACATAGCTTCTTCCATACCTAGGAGGGGCAGACACAGTTATGTGCAATGGGAGGAGAGAAAAAGAGAGGCAGAGGGAGAGAATGATGTCTTACTCTAAGGCAGTTCTCCTGGAATAACAAAACCAAGCTAAATCAGTTCTCCTCAGCTTTAAGAGAGGAAGAAACAAAAGGGTTACTTTTACAGGTCTTTATTTTTCAAATTTCAGAGTGTTTTATACTCATTAGACTGTAGCATTTTCTATGCTGCAAATACTGTGAATATAGAAGATGTTGAAAATCCATTTCTGGACACTGTCAGAGATCTGATCCTTTCATCCATTCAACATCACAAACTTTGTTGACTTGCTACTTCAAGGCAGTGCAAGGTGTCATAAAAAACTGAAAATATATAAGGGGTTTATTTCCTCATGGAAAGTTCTTCCTAGTATGCGATATGGATAATTAAATAGGTAATTGCCACAGAGTATAATCTGTGCATGACAAATTCTGGAAAAGGAGGTGGAAGTGAACTCAGAATTAAGGCTAAGTTTTGTAATACAGTAAAAAAAAAATTATTCAGAACCCAAAGTGGCTTTAGTCTTCACTGGCTTCTATTTGAAACAAGTTCATATTAGTGAAAAATTAAATTACTTTATGATTCTCATTTATTGTGCAGCAGAGATTGATTAACAAAGGATGAAAGAAAAATCGTGGGTAGGTATGTGTTGGTAGTCTCACCTCCAGTGAAGGGACTTTTTTTTATTAGGCAAGTGTCACCTGAGTAGAGACAAAAGGCACTGCATAATAATGTGAAATTTAAATGTTGAAATTTTGTGGTAGAAAGGCCACCATACACTTTGACAGGCAGTGAGCAACGAAGTGTGCTAAAGAAAGATGGTCAAGTCTTAAACTAATATTTTATAAATCTTTAAAGTCCATCCCTTTCTTTAGCAATTTTAGTAAGTGGGCAACACATATTAATGAATACAAATAAAGTCATCTTAAAGAAATACAAATGACAAATACATGAAAAATGTTCATCATCATAGGTCATTTGAGAGATGCAAATTAAAACAACACTGAGATTCCACTTCACCCTAGAAAGAATGGCTATTATCAAGTGATAATAAGTGCTGGAGGGGCTGTGGGGAAAAAGGACCCATGCTCCACTGTTGGTTGGAATGAAAAATGGTGCAACCACTGTGGAAATCAGTGCTGAGATTCCTCAAAAAACTGAGATTGGAGATTTCATTTGACCCAGCTATTTCCCTTTTGGGTATCTTCCCAGAGGAATTAAAATCATCACACCACGGTGATATATGTGCACCAATGTCTATAGCAGCACAATTTGTAATAGCTAAATCTTGGAAGCAATGTAGATGTCCATCAACTAAAGAATGGATAAAAAAGATGTGTTTTTTTTTTAATATAATGGAGTACTGTTCAGCCATAAAAAAGATAAAATGGAGGTTTTTTTACAGGTAAATGGATGCAACTCAAGACCATCCTCATAAATGAAATAAATCACAACCTTATACACAAACATTGTATTGTCTCACTAGTGTGAAAAAAATGAACAAGTAAATAAGACTTGAAATGTACATGATATTGTGAATTGGGAAGAAACTGTTCAAAAGAAAAGACAACTTGTGATGGGGGAAATGGGAAATGAAGAAAGAAAAAAGAGAGGGAAAAGTGTATGTATACACAGGATAGTTAAGATTGTTATATAGCTAGTTTTTTAGTTCATTAAAAAAAGTATTGTGCTAATATTATATAGACAAGATATCATGCCTATATCTTCTTGTTATGGTTTGTGTCTGGATGTCGCCCCAAAGCCTCATGCAGTCATGGGGCAGGCTTCTAGAGTTTATGATTGATTCGTAGTCCAATGCTGGGATGATAGGTGTGAGTGCTACACCTGCCCTGGGGCAAGTAATTTGCATGCAGTATAAGGGAGGGAAAGAGGCTGCTCTCTGCTGCTCCCCACTTTTTGCTCTTGCTGCTTTTGCTGTTTTCCACAGCCATGAACTGTTGCCCTCTGCGATGTGCCACTCTGCCTTGGAGCCAGCTGAGAATAAAACTTCCACAAACTGTGAGCTAAATAAACCTTTCCTTCCTTAATTCCAGATGTCAGGTATTTTGTCTCAGCAATGAGAGAAAAGTAACAGACATTTCTACCCTGAATAACTGCTAGGAAGACAACAATAAGCAGTGTATGAACAATTGTAACTATCCCAACAACCTTTTTTGAAACTCAGTTTCATCATATGTTAATCTTTTTTTTTTTTTTTTTAGAAGAAAGAACAACTGGGATGGGAGAAAGGAGAAAAGAAGGAAGGGAAATATAGATATATATGTATATATATATATATATGCATGCATACATACACACACACAAGATAGCGATAATTGTACTGCTAATGGTCTATTGGTTTATTGAAAGGAACAGTTAGTGCTTATATTGCCTGACCAGTTTTACATGCCTATATCTGGTACTTTGAAGGTAATAATATGCGATATAATAACCATTGTTAATTTCCTATCATTTTGTTTTGAAATTCTGCAATGTTTTTATTGTTTTTTAAAATTTTATTCTCTTTAAAATAAAAAAGTCATCTTGAGTTTTTGTGATCTAAATTTATGTCCCCATAAATTCATGGTTGGAAACTGAGTCTCCATTGCAGCGGTGTTGGGAAACAGGATGCTCTCGAGGTGTTCACCCTACACGAAAGGATCAGTGCTGTTATAAAACCGGCTTGTGGAAACAGGTTCCCTCTCCTGGCAGGTGAGGGCACAGCAAGAACGCCCTCTTCACGTGCTGGGGCTTTGATCTTGGACCTCTCAGCCTCCAGAACTATGTGAAATCAATTCTTCTTCTCTATCAATTATTCAGGCTTGAGCGTTCTGTTACAGCACCACAAAACAAAGGCACGGGGAACATAGAAGGAAAGGAATAGGCAAAGAAATTTTAGAAAACAAAATGATACAGTGGTAGGAGTTGAAAAGTTACTGAAATCAATGGTTCTGCAAAGTCAATATCAGAAGGGAAGAGTAGGCTTATGTGTCTCAGAAACCTGAACTCAGTTGGTAATTTGACCTCTCTTAGGGTCTACAACAGAGATCTGAACTAAGGTAACCTAGATCTCCTGGAATACAGTCAGCCTCAGTTGGCATCAGAGGCATAGGGTGATAGACAGTAAGACAACAACTGTTAGTCAGACATAAGACCTCTGTTGAGACATTTTCTCATCTAATTTTTCTCTACCCTAAAATGATTCACAGAGTAGGATAAAATGATCATATTTACAGAAAAAGAAAAGAAATTGTTTTTCCATAAAGCTACGGGTATCAGGATCCAACATTTACAAGGCTGAATGCAAAACCATAATGGCATTGTTACCTGTGCATTTCACAAAGATACCCTATGATGCATACAGCTAAGAAATGAGAAAAGTTCTATCATGGTCAGAGTGTAGTCAGTGCCTAAGAACCCTTTATCATACCCCTTTCCTCCTTTGCCTCTGTAATTGAAACGAGCAGCAACTGGAGATCAGCACTTGGGAAGCTTCATGTCTGTTCTGTGTTTTGTATTACATTTCTTCTCGTTCACCCAACATTCTGGGTCTGTATATTTTCTCCTCAAAAGTAAGGGAGAGCTTGTACATTAAGGCACCAGTTGATACAGTTGGTGTTGATCACCCCATATTCTAAGGTTTTGGCTGACGTAAGGCACTCACGCTTTCCTCCCCACCATGCTTCCTTACTGGAATATGCTGTGCCTGAGGACAGGAAACACATCTCTGTTACATCTCACAACTGCACTATCCTCATGCTCAGCACACTGCTTTTCACGTACTAGAATTTCTTTAATATATGCATGAAAGTCTCTTATGTCATAGTAGTTATGAGCCCTCACCTATGCATTTATGGTTATCATTGCACTATGAAGATGTCTTTCATTTGATGTGGTGGACTGACAACTGGTGGTCAACTTGGAACACCCAGCTGAACTGAATCAGTGTGGTGCTGGGTATAGGAGGTTACCTGAGGAATGTCACCAACAAACATAAAGGAGAACTGCAGAAGAAGAAGGGGTCGATTGTTCTCATGATCAGAGGAGCTCAAGACCTTGTTGCTGCTGAGGGTGGCTGTGATACCTTTCAGGATGGACTGTGGTTCTTACTTTACATGTCACTTACTGGCTCCAGTGTAGTTCCCTCAGCCTGCTAGCACAGATCCTTCATCCCCCTGGCACAGACTTCCTAGATTCCACCACTGACCTCTGGGCCTTCCAGCACAGATCTGTGAAAACAGATTTGCACGAGACATTGTCATGGGCCCTTGGCATCCAGTTAGACTTGGGGGCAGTATCATGGGATCTAGGTCTTCAGCTGGACTCATGCAGGACATTGCTGTGGGATCCAGGCCCTCAGCTGGATTTTTTCGGTCTTTAGTGTGTGCACAGATTTCTCACACTCTTGTATTTGACTCTGTGGGTGACTATTATGAAATAATCTTCTAAATTATTTATCCTGTATTATTTTCCTTGTAAACCCCAGACTACAACACGTGAGACTTTTTTTTCTCCTATAAGGATGAAGTTGCATCAATGTATCCAAAATTAAAACTATATTACTACAACTACATTCTAATAGATGGTGAGAGTAAACTTATGATTTCAGAATCTTGTGAGATCAGAAACTTGAACAAACTCACTGGGACAGAATTGATGGAGCTTGCTGCTTTAGCAAGTGTCCTCAGTAGTTATCTGATAAGAGTTTTGACATGTACATCAAAGTGGCACATACTAAAATGCACTCACTGTGGCTTTCAGAGTGATTGTTCAATATTTCCTTACTAACTTCTTTGAGAATGAGTCTATTACATTTTTTACCCCAAATTTAGATTACAGACAAAAGGGCACATTAAGACCAAAACTGTCAGTATCTTCCCACATCATTGTTGAGGGAATTTCATTGCTTAACTTCAAAATTAAGAGTCAATTTTAAGGGACTAATTTAGCTAGTTTTATCTTAAATAATTTAAAAGTCCAAGTGACTGATTTTTGATTTTAGTTCTTAAAATATGTCTTTCCTCAGGGTCTAAAAGAACATTTACATAATTTACAAATATAAATTATTGAAATATTGATGGATTATGGGTGTCCTACTAAACATCAGTGCACTGCTATTTGTCCTTTTGCAGGAAGTTTCCTTATGAGTCTTTTCACCTTTTTTTCCCAGTAGAATAGGGTTATAAAGCACCACAGTACCAAATACGGCCATAATGGAAAGTCATTTTGACATTTTAAAATGTGTTTTGACAGATCAGGTAGTGCTTTTGAAGAGAACTTGAGAAACTTATGAATTTTTTATGCTTAACTGCATGCAATATAGTCTGACTGCCAAAGATAAACATACTTGTAGAAAAACCACAAGGTAGACAGAAAGGACACAAGGAAACAGAATGCAAGGATATTTTTAATCAGTTCAAAACATTTTAGATCACTGTTGATGTCACTGTTGCAGGACACATACATGATACATGTACACAGGAAATGACTTCCTGGATAATAAAACTGGATAAGAAAATAATCTAATATCATAACCAAATTAGTTTCAACTGTATTATTCAGCCCACCATGATCACATGGACAATAATATTTCCAAGTAGATAGCATATGTTAATATTTGATACTGTACAGACACAGATATATACATATATATAAAGTATATATGTACTGTACAGTCACATATTCATGTGTGTGTGTGTGTATGTGTGTGAAAGTGTTAGAAATTGGAAATATTAGAAAATTGCAACTGTTATGAAAAAAGACATGAGTTTGAGATTTTTGGTCTGAGATTTCAGGAACAAAAGTTGTTTTCAAGAGTACCAAAAAACTACAAAAAGAAACAAACAGCAAGCTTACCTATTTTCATTACATTTTCATCTTGTTTTCAGTTTTGTTTTAATAATTTTTCCCTATCAGATTCCTTTGATAGCAGAATCTTGCTTCATTCATTGTTGCACATATTGCCTAGTGAAGAATTTGTTTCTGAGCAGGAGCTCCATTTATGTTCAGTGGATAGATGGGTGGGGAGGTGGATGCATGTGTGCTTTGAAGGATGAAAAAAAAGTAAACGGACAGATGAAGGAAGGATCAATGCAAGGAAAGAGACTTTCAGGAATTTTGAATGAACCTCAATTTCCATGAAGCAGTGTGAAGCTGCACTGAATGTTTTCTTGCATCAAGATTGCGCTGAGTTAACTGCATTGGTCAGCTTTCCTGTTGCGGGGCTGCAACATCCAACACTCACCACTTACAAGAGGAGGTGTAGTTTGACTTAGGGTTTGGGGGATTCAGTCTGTGACTGGCTGGCTTCAAAGCAGAAGCACTGTGGTGGGATGGTGTGGTAGAGAAAAGATACTTAGTTCATGAAGATCGGAAAGCAGAGCAAGGGAACATGCCAGAGAAGAGGGTCAGAGCCCATACATAGTGCCCAATGTCATGCCTCCAGCACCACACAGACACACCCAGAAGTGTGCTTTTTCAGGTGGGGCCCAAGCCAATCAAGTTGATACAATTAAGTTTAACCACAACACTGTAAAATTCCATGTGCTTTTGTTTTCTTGTGATGAATTAACAAACAAGCTAATAACAGTAGACAAAAATTCATACTCATTTAGTTATCCATTGTCATATAACCAACCACTTTAAAACTTAGTGGTTTACAAAAACAATTGACTACTTCCTCTAGATCTTTGGACTGGCTTTGAGTTGGGTTCATCCATAATTTCACCGAGGATGCCTCCTGTACATGTAGATAGTACAACCAAATGATTGTTTAAAATACTACAGATATATTCAGACAGATGGTGCTTGGGGTTTGATATGAAGACCTGATAAGAAACCACATCCCAGTGGTGTAGTCACATACCTGGTAATGGACTGGATTTTCTGTAAGTAGGTTTATGGTAGGGCTTAGGAAACTCATTACATAGCACCAGGACCCCTGAGGGACACAAGAAGCTGCAACTGCACTAGATAATGAAGGTGTGAGAAACTGGACTCAGGCTCCACTCCCCCATGTTCAAGGAAGTAATGTCACATACTCCGCACAACGCTGTATGCTCACTTCTACTGTGAGGTGATATGTGCGCTTCTATCAACCTGTTACTCAAAGAGTCTGCAGAAGACTGAGCTTTGGAACTGCTGACTCCCAGCTTCTAGAAGAGTGTAAGTTATGTAATGGATCAATTTGAAAGGATTAAATTAATTCAAGATCAGCCTGGGTAACTTAGCAAACCTGTCTTAAACACTAAAACAGGTTAGGGAGGTAATTCACTGCTAGAGCATTTCTGGGCTGCATATTCAGAACCACAAAATATCCGTACAAAAAAAAAAAAAACCAATAGATTATAAAAATTATTAAAGAAATTGCAGTTTTTTCACAAAATGTTAACATATTTTACTCCAATCTTTTGTTACTTAGAAGACACCTCCGATTTCTCTTTAAGACTGGCGTGAAAGTAAAAGAGGTAGGGAAAGTGGTTCTCAGGGACACAGGGCTCCGTGAGAAAGCGAGGCTGTCAAGACAACCCTTCAGGAAGAATGGGCAACTTATACTTCACTGATACACAGGAAAAATGTATGTTTTAAAACATCTGTCTTTCCCATTACTGCACATTTTCATTATATTTTCTCTGCTTGTAGTTACTGCAAATATCTCTTCAGTAAAATAAAAATTTGAAATCACACATTCTTTCTACTTGTAATTTGTTTTCCTATACATGCCTTAATTTTTTGTTGATAAGTGAGAATGGGAGTACATCAAGTTTCAATCACAGTAAATAAACAAGCCAGAAAACAGAGAAAAGGGAATGTGAAAAGCCCTGGCCCTACCCCTGCAAACATCTAACCTCTCAACATGAAAACTCCTTGCCTTTCACATTCAGATGAAAATGTGCATTCACGTTTGCTTTTAACAAGGAGAAATGCATGAAGAAAGACAAAACTGGCCAATTAGAGTGTGTGCTGAATCCATCTTATCTCAAATAGCCACTTATGACTACTCTATTTTTTCTTTCCACACCCATCCTCTTCTAATAGAAGAAACACCACCTTAAATTGTTTTTCCAATTTATAAAAGTGTGATGTTGCCAAGGCTTCTGTACATATGACTGGTTCTAATCTATTGAAAGACAGTAGGGACCTGTAAGCCATGTAATTCATAGCATTAGAGCAACTATCCTTCTAACACCTGCTGTATGTACCCAGCACAATAGGCAGCCCCTGCCTTGTCATCGAAATTCAGATTTGGCCTCACCTAAAAGAAGCAACTTCTGGAGCTACACAATGGGAACTCAGTGTGCGAGTACTCTGAATGTTACCCCCTTGGTTCCATGCCATATGTACTAAAAAGTACATATTTTGTGCTCAGTGTGGCCATTAAATGAGTATGTAGAATTTCATTTGCTTACTCTATTATCCTCAGAAAAGTTTGTGAATATGCAAAGTCTAACAATATAAAAGTTAAGTAACAAAATTGAAATTGTCCTCTGGCCTCTTTATGACTTTCACATAATGGATTCTGGGATGGTGAGGAGAATATGAATAAGAACTGTGGAGAAAGCTCTTCCATGAAGTAGGATTAGAGCTGCAGACTGGAAAGACAATTTCTTAGAAAATCTATCTTAAGAAAAGAGACATTGCAAGAAGCCAAAACAAATGGGAGGAAATGGAGCCTTCCCATAGGATATAAGGTCCCAAGTTCACTAAGTTGTGGTTTAGCATGGAGGATTCTTGCAGGGGAGTCCCAAGAGGAGGATCAAGGCAATGCAGGGTTTTCTTGTAGCAGTTTTTATTTATGATGTGATTTGATATTCTGATACTAAATATTTCATATATCCTCCCACTTCTAAATCATGGAAGTGTCAGGAACCATTTCAGATTATTCAAAATGGTGAGACACGTAATCCCCTTTGGAATGCTTTTGTATTGGAATTCAGATAAAACTGTGCTTGAGGTGCTGTTACTGCTTAGATTACAGGAGGCCAGGGGAGCACTGTCTGTCTGTTGGCTCATCTCCATTCAAAAGACGAATAATGCTTGCTAGAGATGTACATTTATACAAACCAAGAGTCATTCTTTCTCTTAAATTTTGTAGTACATAGTTTCTGAGACCAGCACAAAGTAGGTATGATCCAAGATGAGGAATTATTAACTGTATGAGGAAGTATTTTACTTAGGTTGAATACTATGAATTTGGCAATAGATACAACAGAAACTTTCATAAAATAAAAATTCTTTCCATGATTTAGGAAATGGTGTGTCTGAATTCATTGAATATTATTTATTATTATTAATTTTAGATAATAATATCATGACAAATGTTTTCTTGCTTTACAACTAATTTTCCTGATATCCACAACTGCTATAACTTTAAAATAAACTGAGAATACTAATAGCTTGTTAATCCATGAAGAATTAGGCAATTCTTGGTATCAGTCCATCAAAAAGTACAAACTTTGTGAACCTACTGTAAATTTATAATTTTAAATAAATTAAGACTAAATTAAATTTTTCCTTAATGAAATTGTTGGATCATTCTTTGGGTATTAACAGATGACTAATCTTCAAAATATTTTTAAATTACTGTTCACTCAGTGATATTTGGACTGTATGTTTCACAAAATTTTTCCTGTGTCTTGGTTACTTTTCTCTCATTGCTGAGACAAAATATCTGACACACAGAATTAAGGAAGGAAAGGTTTATCTAGCTCACAGTTTGTGGAAGTTTCCGTCTATACTTGGCTAGCTCCAAGGCAGGGTGGCATATGGCAGAGGGCAACAGTTCGTGGTAGTGGAACAGAGCAACAAGAGCAGAAGGGAGGAATGGCTGCAAGCAGCCTGTTCCTGTCACTTACATACGCAAACTATCTGCCCCAGGTCAGTGTAGCCCTCACACCCATGAATCAAAAACTCTAACAGCCCACCCCATGACTGAATATGGCTTTGAGGGGACACCCAGACACAAACCATAACATTCCACCTGTGACCCCCAAAGACTCATGCACATCCCTTTATGCAAAAGGCATTTAGTCGTTCTGCAAGAGTTGCCAAAGTCCTAACAGTTTCAGCATTGCTGAAAAGTCCAGTTACCAAGTCTCCTCCTAGATGTAAGGCAAACTCTTAGCTGTGAGTCCCTGTACAAATGAAAACAAAGTTAAACACCTCCAACATTCAGTGGTACAAAATAAACATTACCATTCCAAAAGGTACAAATAAGGATACAGAGCATTGGGACCAAAGCAAGTGCACCATCCAGCAGGGCTAATATTATGTCCTGTAATTCCACATCCAGCATCTGAAGCAACTTGTGGCACATTGTGAGCTCCAAAAGCCTTGGATGGTTCTACTCCAGTGGCACTTCTGATGGCTGTAGCTCCCACAGCTTCTCCTTAGGCTTGCTATGCTCCCTCCTTGAAGCTTTCCCTGGATGATCCACTTTTCTGGTTTTTCCAAACTTCTGACATCTCCACTGCACTTTAGGTTTCTCACTCACAGCTTCACACACTGCCCTCTCAGGGGCACATTGCCTGGCCAACCAGGCTTTTGGAGATCTAGGCGGAAGCCTTTTTAACCTCAGAACTCTTGCATTCTCTGTGCACCTAAACCAGCCCCAAGTGGATGATGCCAAGGTCTGCTTCCACCTATAGAAATAGCCAAGCTTTCCTCTCTCTTGGCCATGGGGGTTGAGTGCCTGGATCTCTGGGCACTCTGAATCCATTCTGAAGAGCAGAATGAAGCTCTATGCCACTGTCATTCTAGAACCTGTTGCCTCTGCTGCCGCCATTCTGGAACCTGCTGTGGCCACCACCACCATTTTGGAATATGGCATTCTGCGGCTTTCTCCTCAAAGCAAGGTCTTTTACCTTTGCAGTTCTGAGGCTGCAAAAGGTGGAGACTTGCTTCTTGTGATGCCCTCAGGTCATCTTTTCCATTGTCTTGTTCCTTCTCAGCAGTGGAGATCTCTTCAGCCTTATCTTTGCAGTCCACAGCTTTACTGTAGCTTTCTTTCTGCCCAAACTCACAACATTTTAAATCATCCTACTGGGCTCTTTGCTCTTGATTCTCAGCATAAATCTGGTTAAAAGCCCCCAACAATAGCCATGCCACTGCCTCAACATTCGACTGCCTTGAAATTTCTTTTGCCAGATTAATTAGTCCACCACCTGTAATCTCAGTCTCAGGCAAAGTCTCTGGACACAAACAAAATGCAGACAAACTTTCTGCCAAGCCATAACATACATCCTCTGGAGCCCAGCACCCAATGCCGTCCTTCCCAGAAGAAACCTCCTGAACCCAGTCTTTACTAGCAGGATATCTATCAGCCTTCTGGTCCCCTAAACTCTCACCAGAATCTCCCATACAGAACAGCTGAAAGTGTTCCAGTTCTACTGTTTCAGGTGACATCTCCGAACCTTTCCCAGTACCTCCCACAAATATTTCCAAAGGCTCTTGAACCACATGGTCAGGTATACTCACAGCAATGACGCAGCTTCTCTGGTACCAAATTCTGCCTTCGTTACTTTTCTCTCATTGTTGAGACAAAATACCTGACACCCAGAATTAAGGAAGGGAAGGTTTACACAGTTTGTGGAGGTTTCAGTCCATAATCAGCCAGCTCCAAGGCAGGGTGACACACGGGAGAGGGCAAGAGTTTATGGTGGCAGAAAACAGCAAAAGCAACAAGAGCAAAAGGGAGGAGTGACTGCAAGCAGCCTCTTCCTCTCCCTTACTTATGCAAACTATTTGCCCCAGGGTAGTGTAGCACGCACACTCATGAGTCAAAAACTCTAAAAGCCCACCCATGACTGCATGTGGCTCAGACACAAATCATAACATCCTGTAAAATTAATATAATTCAGAAACTTCAGATATACATTTTAAAAATGTTTTTTATATCTTTTTTTTCAAATGCACTAGCATTTATTGTGTGGTCTACTGATGCTGCTTCATTTCTAAAATTTAGCCAGGAAAAAATTAATACAGATTCAATAAAATGTCTCACCACATTGAGACTCTGTATGCATGACACGCTTTACTGTTTTCTGTGCACTGCAAGTTCCCCAGGCACAACTCATCCCTGTAGAATTTACAACCTGAGGCTGACAACACCAACACAGGGGCTTCTGAGGCTATTCAGGTGAGGAAATCAGCATTAAATCAATGGCTTAGACAGGTGAATTTTATAAATGACTAAAAAACAAATAACTCTTAATACACAAACTTATACTCTGGTATATCCAATGTTGTTTCTTTCCAAATAACTCATCAGTCTCACAAGATCTGTGTCTCTAGCCACGTGTGAAGGCACGAGAGCGTAACAGAGCATGAAAATGAAGTCACGTGCTCGACTGCATGGAGCATAGGAAGAGCAAAGTGAGCAGACAAGCTGGGTATTTCAAGGGGGAAAAGGAACTGGCCCCTGTGTCTTAGTGACAAAAACTGGATGAGGACTGTGAGTCTGCTCCAGATTCTCAGATTCAGACAGGAGGAAAATTTAAAGTCAGATCCGATCTTTGTTTTCACCTCTGAGTGTTTGAAAAAATTCATTAAAATAATGATAAAAATCCAGAAGTCCTCCATCAATTGAAGTAAAAGTGATTATGATTAATTACTTCCACAACCTGATCAGTGATTCCTATTCTTTGTACCTGGATCAGAGAAATGTACGGTGCACCTGGAGTAAAATTTGTTGTATTATATTAACTTTGTTATATGTGGAAAATAGTTATAGTGCTTAAATGACAACATCAGAGACAGTGAGTGTTTATGATTTTTTCATTTGTTTTAGGGTAATATCTTTCCCCCAAAAAATATAACCCAACGTGGTGCAGGGGAATAAACATATGTTGTTGCAAATTTAAATATATGATAGGTGTAAAATAGAGAGAGAGAGACACAGACAGCAGTGGGAGACAGGCTTTGGCACAGCAGTATGCACAGCACGTCGGGTAACTGAATGTGGTTAACCCTGAGGACCTCTGTGCCTGCTGTCCTCATGGAACCCAAACGTGATGGCAGTACAAAGAGGACGCAGCTAGGTGGGCAGAATTACTAAGCTTCGTGGCTGATTCTCATTCTTGCAAGATTGGAGAAAACATAAAAGTTTTTACAAGACAATTTTTCCAGAATAACAAAAAAAATTATCTTTTAGTTGTATAAAGAATAATATTTCTAAAATGTGCTCAGTGCTCATTGAATGGTTATTTCTGGAGTATGAATTTGAAATAGTGGCACACTGAATAGAGTACTTTAAAATATTTACAAACCTTGATCACTTTACAAAGAAAATTGTCATTCAGCTGACTTTTTGCATGTTAAGTTGGCATCTCTGGATTCTCACGTTAAACATACATTAATAAGTAAAAGAAATTGTGCAAAAGACAAAAATAAGAAAACTTAAACAGAAAAGTAATCAAGCTCATAAAATGTATATCTAAATTCATTGAAAAGAAAGACTAGGAAAGAAACTAAAAGTGGCAAGAGAGAAATTCTCAGAGAGTTTGTAGGGCTTATATTAATTATGCAGAGTAACGTACTTTATTCTGATATCTTCATATATTATCGTAGCACACAAGGATTGTACCCAACCCCACTACTTCCCTCCTCCCACCAGGACCCTTCCTCCTCTCTAATGTTGTTCTACTTACATGTTTTTTTTATAGAATACACATATGAGAGATGTCATACCATACTTTTCTGGTTTATTTTGATTAATATGACATTCAGTTTTTTTTTTCCATTTTCCTTCAAATGAAGTGATTCTTATGGCTGAACAATCTTCTCAAAGAGGGAAAACTGTTAGGACAGGTATTAAAAAATCACCGTGTGTGTTTGGAGTTTCCCATTTGAAAAGAATTCTTTCCCATAGAAGGAAAATATTTTTCTTTCTAAATGATGTCAGAAATCCAACTTCTCTAAAAGTACTACTTTACAGAAAATCACAAAATAGAAGTACATTTTGACTGAAAGAATGTTTCCTATAATGAAGGCAAGGAAATGAAGGAAATCTTCATGGACAGCTAATAGATTAAAGGGAATGAAAAGAATCACTATAATTATGATTTATATAAGATATGTGGGGAAGAAGGAAAACTCCAGAAGTCAAAAAAAATTTGTGTCTGGTGTCAGGTGCGTGGTACATGTCTAAACCCATCACTTGGAGGCTGAGGCAGGAGGATTGCTATGAGTTGAAGGCTGGCCTGGGCTGCAAAGTGAGTTCAAGGCCACCTTGAAATGTATAGTGAAACCGTCTCAAAAAGACAAAAAAAGATTGTTTCTGAAATAAATCACTGGCTTAGAAAAAATTAGTGAGAACAGATCCAGACTGAAAGAGAGCTAAACCAGTGTAGTCTATATATGGAATTGTGAGGGATTCTGATTCCAAAAAGAGTTCCAAAAACCTGGGAAATTTGAGTATGTACTTGATACAAAATCATGTATCCCCGGTGCATTTGGAAGGAGGTTGGATCTCAGAAGTGCGGTACTCGATCAGTGGACAGAGGTGCTGGGGCCTGTTTGGAAGAAACAGATCTGTCTTGTGGTCTGGATGGATGTATTCATGTCCCTATTTCCTTCTTTCTTTTTCTCTCCTGCCTGGTCAACACTGGGTGAGTAATTTACGTCTGCCACGCCCTTTTACCATGACATTTTGCCTTGAAGTCAGTGGACCATGGATTAAACCCCCTGAAACTGTGAGGAAAAATAAACTTCCCCTCCTGCAAGTTATGGACTAGGGTGCTTTGTCCCAGTGCTGGGAAAGCTGAGCAATCAATCTGATAATAAGTACTTATTGTCATTTTGCTATGAATGGTAAAGACATTTCCTGTATAAACAGAAAGCTGTCTACACTTCATTGGAGATATACACTAAAATATGTAGTGAGCCAGATATGGTGGCACAAGCCTGTAATCCCAGCACTAGGGAGGCTGAGGTGGGAGAATTCTTGCAAGTTCCAAGCTAGCTTGGGCTACAAAGTGAGTTCAAGGCCAGCCTGAACTGCATAGTGAGACCTTGTCTCAAAAACAAAACAAAACTAAACAAAATATATATATATATGTATATATATATATATATATATATACACACACACACACACACACACATATATATAGTGAAATGGTGTGATGGCTGCAGTGAGTTTTAAAGTAACTACAGCAGGCAAAAAAAGAAGGGATAGATAAAACAGTTTAGAAAAATTGAAAATCATGAGTCAGTGATTTGAATATGTGGGATTTGACTGAATATTTTCTTGATTTTTAAGTGTTTTCAAATTTTTTATTATGGAAATATTTGTAGTTTGTAAGGATAAAATAATATGCAAGTGTTTTAGAAATTTTAGAAATAATACTAAATCATTAGCAAGATAAAATTCAGCCATAAACTATTCAGAAATAATTTATCTTAAAAGATGGGGATGTTTACATTGTGGACACTATTGAAAGGGCATTTCAATGCAATTATTTACCATCTGTGCATTTGTCCTTGATGAGTTATATAATGGGTTATTAGCTTTCCATTTGCTTTTTGAGTTACTTTAAAATTATAGTTTTATGAAAGTCCTTTTACTACTGATTACTCATATCACATATAAACAATTTCTAAAAGTTTTTGGAGAACATTTACATTTTTTCATATCACTTTAAAAATCTGTTTATTCTTTATGTCATTTGAAAATACTCCCTTTTTATAGCCTAAGCATCGAAAAGCTTCTGTTGGATCATGTCATTCACAGTGTGCAAATACATTCATCAAACAAAATGATAACTTCAATACGGAGCTTTTCCTAAAGAATTCCTGCACCAATTCACTACAAGGTGGGACACACACTGCTGAGAAATAAACAAACATAGGCTCAGACAACACCAGTTTTAGGAAGGACAGACACTTATATGCCTGTACAGAACTCCCAAGGAGAAATGAATGAAAATATTTCCTTGTGCTAGAGAAGTCAGTTACCATCCTCCAGAGGTGCCAAAGGGCTGATTCTTGGATGGAACATGAAGCTGGCTTCTGTCACATGCAGAACAATTGACTGTATGTTTCCCGCTTTTCTCTCACATCTGAAAAGCTGAATGAATTAGTATCAGCATTATTTTTAGGTTGTGAATTCTGTGAGGGGAAAGAATCTTTTATTTTTAATAGACACAGTCTAGGCTTTCACAAATATGCCTAAAATTTTGGATAGAGAAATTGTTTTCTTAAAATTCCATGACTATAGTAATTAAGAATACACAAGCCATTCCAGATATAGAGTTAAGATTTCATAAAACTGAGGAAAAATAATTCCAAGCAGGAAAATTTATTAACTATTTTTCAGAAGAAGAGATAGATACCCTAATGATGTCTTCATAATTTTCATCCTCATTATTTTTAAAGTACCACTTCCTGCCTTTCCTTTGAAAGCTTGGTTCAGTCTGCTGTACAGCGTATGGATAATCTTTCCTGTTGTTCAACTATCGCTATACTTTATGTATACAAAGACTTATTTTATTCTTTCAAAACCAAAGCTTCTTAGTTTTATGTTTCTGATTTTAAATATTGCCATATCTAATAAAATATAAAATATTCTATTGTAATCACATTTTAAATATTATTCTATTTTTATATTTGCTTTGCTTGAATTTCCTAGAGCATACACAAATTAAGTAGATATAAATTGAATACATGTGTGAATAAATATCAGTACACACTCTACTACTTATCAAAGAAAGCAATAATGCACTTATTAAGCTAAAGGAAGCAACGAACTTACTTTCATGGTAGCATTATTAAACTCTTTCAAAACAATTACAAGTGATGATGAATGGGGTTTCTCCTTTGCCCTGAAGTTACTGAGTTACCAAGGCTCAATGTTGAAAGCACAGAGGAAGCTAAAACTAGCTGACCAAATTCTGGTTTTCATGTTCTAAGAATGACTCGTGAAAAAGACTTCAGGGGAGCTTAGAGAACAAATTCCATTGGGTGATATTCAAAATATTTAATAATCAGTTTGATGCAACACTGACTAGGGAAAATGGATGCCAGTTGTGATTAACCAGTGTGGTCCAGCAAACTAGGCCTACATACACTTGTATGATCCACTTATGTCAAGGGAAGGCTGGGAGAGCAGCTCCTGCCACTGTGGAATGCGATTCTTTTCATCAAAGGTAAGAGGAGCATGAGAAGACTGCTTTGGATAATGGAAAATTGGCTTTGATTTTCTCACTGACTGGGATAGATCCTTATCTTCCCTGGTGATACTGAAGGGACATCATAGAAAGGTGCACTGCCTATAGAAAGGGGATCTTCTACTAGAGGTGGTGAGAGAAACTTCCCCTAATCTGAGATTTGACCTCCAAGGGAGGTAAATGAAGAAGACTGCCTTGGCACCATAAGGTTGCCAAGAGGGAATCTACACCAGATGAAGGCCCCATGATGCCATTACTTTGAGGCCAAAGAATGCACAGTTCTTGAAGGAACTATCCATAGATGAACCATTGTCTCATCAGGATAAGATGGCCTTGCCCTGTCCATATCAAATGCTTATCACAAATCCTTAGTTCCTTAGATTCAACCATGTTTTAGTCTTCATTCTCAGCATCTTCACTCCATCTCTTCTTGTTCCTTCTGAGAACCCCATTTTACTCATTAGATCACCCCCATTTCAGCAGCCCAGGTAGTGTTATGCTTTATTCTCTTTTCCCCTGTTCTCATTGAAGGGTCCTATTTCTTGCCTCCTCTTGCTAATATGTCAGCCCCTATTAGTCCACGTCTTTGTGTAAATGACAAGAATAAACTTCTTGACAGTTAAAAACTTGTCAGAGAATGAGCTGAAGTTTCATAACTCCCTCTGTCTTCAAAATGAAAGTCATTCCAATAGTATTTCTAAAAACCTTTAAATCCTCAAAACACTATGCAATGTAAAATTACTGTGTAATTTATGTGTATTTAAAGAAACAAATTATTCACTCAATTAGCCATGTGGTGAAGTAACCACTGGAAGGTGGTTGTTGGTGAAATTGTTTCAGCAAATCAGTTTCCATGGGATTGACCTGGAGCACTTCCCTAACTTCAGAGGATATTGAAGAAGGAAATGCAATAGAGAAGCATCTGTCCTTTTCACTCTATTCCAGGATGAGTGATTTAAATCAGAGAGTCGAATGACTTTTAAATGGAGGATCACCTCTCAGCAGCTGAAGTAAGTCCACTTAAAAAGACTAGAAGAGATAGGGAAGTTGTAAAATATATTTGAGGTAACACCAAAGGAAACATTATTTATCTGCCACACAAGGCCAGGAGAGAAAAATTAAAAGCAAAGTTTGAAAATGATTCAAACTTTTATGTTTCTAGCCATGAAATCTAAATGTATTTTATATTCAAATGAAAGCATTATTGATAGAAAAAAGTGACTTGACTGCCTTAAACAGACCAAAATTTAGTGGTTCAGTAAAAAAATAATATTTTATCTTCAGCATATTTTATTTACAAAACTCTCCTACCATAGTAAATTGTCTCTTTTATGGAAATTTGAAGATTGTTTCAGTGTACTTATTAATTCAGTAAGTTAACTGAAATGCAAGCTGTTCCATCCTATTTCCACTTACAGCTGATGTAGTACTGCCCTAGCTCTCCTGGTACATTCACCCTTTGGTCCTTCTCTCAGCGTGGTTTTGCCAGAGATTTTCACCAGACAGATGTTATTGTCAGAATGCTTCCCTACCACACAGAAACACTATGTCTGAGCTGCTTTCACTACTTTCTGGTGCCATAGCTGTCATGGTTTGTGTCTGGGTGTCCCCCCAAAGCCTCATGCGGTCATGGGACAGGCTTTTAGAGTTTGATTGATTATGGGTGTGAGAGCTACACCTGCCCTGGGGTGGGTAGTTTGCATATGTAAGGGAGAGGAAAGGCTGCTTGCCACCATTCCTCCCTTTTGTGCTTGTTGCTTTGGCTGTGTTGCCCCACCTTGAATCATTGCCCTCTGCCATGTGCCACCCTGCCTTATAGCCAGCCGAACATGGACTGAAACCTCCACAAACTATAAGCTAAATAAACCTTTCCTTCCTAAATTTTGGGCATTGGATATTTCATCCCAGCAATGAGAGAAAAGTAACCAAGACAGCAGCATTACATGTGTATAACTGGGGGGAAACGATCGTCTATGTTTTTGAGTCTCTTCTATGAGTCACAAAGTCCAAGTGTCATTTTCTATTATCATCTAGTAGATGCATGCAGCTAATTTACTGTTATCCAATGGCTATTTGAATCTTTCACATTTTTAAATGTTATTTTTGTGTCACAGTTTCCTTAATAAAATAAAATAGCTAAATACACTGTAATGTCTTAGTTTGACATGTCATTTGGAAACCTCGGTACCCGAGGTCATGAACTCGGCTGTTGTGTATTTGTAGCTCTCTTGAAGTGTTTTCGCTGGTGTGTGGAATTTGGGAGACACCCTATGACTTTAACTCTGATCTGTTCTTTCTCCTGATTTATCTTTATATCTTTTCTCTACTCTTTCTTTCCACTTAAAGAATTTCAACCCTGAGCATGGGCTACACAGAACTAGAGGGAAGACAGACCTCTGCTTTCACTTACCACCTTTTTCTCCAGTAAAGGGTGGGAAAGAAGTTTAAACATCTTTTTAACTGATGTTTCTGATATGCAAGTTAAAATTTTACTTTGTGAAGGAAATGTAGCATTTGACAATTCCTCTAGCCCTTATTCTGTAGATGATTATATCAATTCATTGAACATGTTGAGGGGTCTATACATAAATATTTTCTGGACTAGAAAATGTGTTGCACTTGATTCTTTCTCATGATTTCTGTGTCTTTGATTTTTTAACCTCTAAGCCTCCACATCTCCTGCTCCTCAGGCTCAATACCCTTGCAGTTATAACTTAACCCTATCCTAACTTCTCCTTGAAGACTACACACTTTACAACTTGTGGGCTTACTCCACCCCCCAGCTTGCATTGTTAACATGAGTTATTCTGTCTTCTGCCACCTATTCTTCTGGGAGGAGGAGCTCTTGATAACCTCTGAATGCTAGGAAAAACACTGGCAGAAAGCAAAAGCAGTGAAGTGGTCACTACATCTTATGTTTTCTTTTTCTATCCTTGGTTATTCTGAACATCACAGATAAGATACATCTTACACAGATCTGATTAATCTCTTGTCAATAGCATCCCTTACTGGATTTTCATCTAAGATCATAATCTCCCAGCTAGTATGTATGTAATTAACTTTATTTTGTTCAAAGAGCTCTGATGCTCTCTGTGACCTACACTTCTCATTTGGAGCATTTCTGTGCTTGACATTGGAAGCACTTGTGGTTGAATTCTAATTTCAAAGTTTCTACCTTTGCTTCTATGAAGAAAAGGGTCAGTGGTTATTTTCCTATCACAGTCTGATGGCTATGCTACATTTGAAATTTAGAGGTATGTTTTCTGATTTTTAAAGGTTTTTTTTTTTTTTTTTTTTTTTAGCATTACTACAGCTTGCAGTGTAGATCATGTTGAAAGGAATGTCAGTAGATGTATTGATTCTTTCTGTTTTCTGTTTCTCGTAGCAGCAGCTGCAACAATCACACACACACACATACACACACACACACACAACTTAGATACGGTAGTCAACTGAATAGAAGGGTTTTTTTTTTTTTTGTCTTTCTAATTGACCTCAAGTATCTATAGCCTATTGAGATACTGGCATCTGAGGAATGCAGATTTATTCTTTTTTGGCTGGGATCCATTTTATTGTGTTCTTATTTTGAAATATCATCTTTCTAAATGTAAGAAATATATTCAGATTTTTAAAATACTTTTCCTGGTTGAGTTGATTCTGCAAGCACAATTGTCCAATTTTCCTTCTCCCAGATTCCCATAGAAATTTCTAGAAAATAAGAAAAATAGAATATATATAATAATTATAATTAATACTTAAATGTTAAAGGCATTCATCTCTGTACGGTGAGATATTTTTCTTTCCTTTATCTTTATTGTCTAAGTTTTTACTATTAAGTGTGATAAAAAGTTGTCTGAAAGACAAAACATGGAGTTTCAAATCATTTTTAAACTAGCAAAACCAGTAGCAATGTCAGCAACTAACCTACAAATGTAATAATAGTCTCAGTAAATGAAAATATTAGAAGAAATCAATACCAATCTGGATGGCTATTTTAAAAATATTCAGTAATGAAGACTTCATCTAGGAAATAGCATCTATATATATATCTATGTCTAAGTTTATAATTTTTCAAAATTATGAAAATGTTTTAAAATTATTATGAAGTATTGTGAATATGCAGTGAATTTTCACACTCAAACCAAAGTGCCACTTGACTGAAGTTTTAAGGAAGACTTGACAAACTAATGAAATCCTTGGCACAATAGACAGAATTTGAAGCATTTGTACTAAAAAATTAGGCTAGTATGCGTGAATGAACCTTTACACAACTATTTGCATGGGCAATAATAATGTAAAAGCTTCTCTGGACTATAAGATATCAATATTAAATATAATGTAATAACCATTTACTGAAATAATTTGTATAGTAAGTAAGGCTGATATATTTGGAGAATGTATGACACTCAGAATATTATATCATGATGAAAAGTGGAAAATGTAGAAACAAACTCTCACATGTAGTATGATTCCATTTTTGCTAGCATTTGTATACAAAGACAAAAAACTTGAAAAATTGAAAGTGGTTTTGTGTAGGTGATGTAGGGAACAACATACTTTTCTATACACTTGTATAATAATGCAAAAATTTTGCATTGTCAAGTCAGATACACTTAAAATTAAAGATTTTACTGAGTACCAGTGTTTACTGAGAGTCTCCTGGATTGTGAGGAACAGACAAGGCAGAGAGAGGATCAGGATGATAAACAACTACTCGGGTCCTACGTCGCCACTGAGGTATGTTAGTACTAACATGTAGGGTCTCTAGAGGATATGTATGGCAATAATTTATACAAAATGCAACTGCTTTATCCATGAGAATAGCCCCCTTTCATACTCTAATATTTATAAATCTGGTACATTCTGCTAAAACATGTCAGAGATAAAGATGGTCCTGCTATCGGTACTAGTAAATGCTGTTGGTGTGCTCTCCAGGAAATCTATTTTTAGATTGTTATATTAGTCACCTTTCCGTTGCTGGCACAAAATACTTGACATACACAATTAAAGAAAAAAAAGGTTCATTTTGACTCATGGTTTCGAAGCTTTCAGTCTGTAGTCAGGTGTGGCTCCCATGCACAAACATCATGGCAGAGTGATGTGGTGGAGGAGGTCTGTCCACCTCCTAGCTGTGAGAAGCATAGGTAGAGAGAAAAATGCCAGCATTATGGTGTAGATCTAGAATGCACCTCAGCAGTCTCCTGTGATTGTAGGTGAGACTTCTGGAAATTAAGTGGCCCTTATGGGTGCTATGCTCATCAGCGAGTTGATCCTTTCCATGAGTTCATGGTTGAAGATGCTGTTAGGAGATGGAGACTGGTGGGAGGGTGTGTGTGACAGGGGCTGTGCCTTTGTAGCAGGGTAGATCTCTTTCCCTGTATCCTCCCTTCTCTCTGTTTCCTGGTTGCTGTAGGGGAGAGACTTTTTTTTTGCTGTGTCCTTTCACCAAGCCTTTTTTACCTGTGGAGACACCCAACCATGAATGCCCAGAAAGAGGACCCAAATTAAGCCTTTCCTCTTATAATTGTGTCAGGAGCTGTGTGCCAGGAAAAAATGACTGATACAACCAGACAGACAGAAAGGGTCCAAGAAGCAGGCCACCTTTGAGGTGCTCTGTCAGTGGCTTACCTCCTCCAACTTGGCCTTAGCTACTATTGCTCAATCAACGATGACTCCATCAATTGCTTAAACTTTTGATGATGTTAGTGATATTATAATCCAATTACCTGTCTAGGAATTTTTCATATTATTAAGGTAGCAATCAAGATTAGCTACTACAATTATTTACAAGGAAGTTGAGCTAGCTTGTTTTCTCTATCTTATGAGATATTCGTCAATAAAGGAGAAAGTAAATGGTTAGACTGCCACCAACATTTTCTATAAGAAAAATATAATTTTTAAAAAATCCTTCAGATGACAGACACTGTGGTAAGTGCATCAAATTTAGACTTTCACTCTTCACAGCAATCCTATTATAAAGGTAATGATATTGATCATTCTACTGGTGAGGAAGTAACTGATGCTTATACTAAATCATTACATCTCACATGATTATAGAGATAAAATATGTTGGAGTTGGAAATCACACACACACACAATCTGATCCTAAATTGACATTGTGGCTATTGGGGATGACTTTTCCTTCTTTTAATTTTAAAAATTTCTATGGCTGATCTGCTTCTATAAAGATGGAATATATATATATATATATATATATATATATATATATGTTCTTTCCTATTTACCCAGCTGAGTATAACTAGCAGCAATGAATATTATATATAAAGCAGACATAAATACTCTGAAAGCTGGAGAGAAGAGCAGAGTTCTGGGGTTTTTGGACTCACAGATATGAACACACCAAAAAGTCTGAAGGAAAGCTTGCTCCCTCTAGGTGAGGACTACAATTTGTAATAATAACCACTTTACTGCAGCCTAACACCACTGAACAAAGAACTCCCACTATGCAAGATAAGAGAAAGGCTGAGCAGATAGATTCCCACCATTGCTGTACTGAAATAAGGTGCTGGGTAGAGTCAGAAATACCAGAATAGGAATCCTGGATTGCTTGTTCAGCAAATGAGGACTTCGGCATCAGTAGAGATCACACAGCATCCCTGGTCTCTGACTCCTTCCCTTCACAATGGGGTGATGTCAGAGGTGGTCAGATGGTGAATCAGGACTTTCGCCACTACTCATGAATGATAATGAGGCCACCACTCCACCCCACACATCAGCTGAGAGGCAGCAACAAGACAGGACCCACTTCTCAGTCAGGGATGCACTGTCAGGCCTCCAAGCGAGCCATAACCACCAACCCCTGAGGAACATTGCTACTTCCCTTGCCAGAATGATATCAAAAAAAGTCTGTTATAACACAGGGCTTAAAGACTTAGGGTCCCTAATATCATACCTATTAAGTCCAGTTTCTATTTTATATCATTTATCATACTAAGTACCAGGAAGCTATATGAAAAAGACAATCAACAGATACTAACATTGAGATAGCAAAGAAGTCAAAATTAGCTGAAAAATATTAAGAAAACCATCACAAAAATGCTTCAATAAAATACTAAGGGCATGTTTAGAACAAGTGACTAAATACAAAGTCTCAGCCAAGATAAAAATGAGAACCAAATGAGAAATTTTGGAAATGAAAAATGTAGTAAATGTAGCTTTAAAATTCAATGCTCTTGAATGAGCTCAAGAGCAGAATGGAGAGTGCAGAGGAAAGAATAAGTTAGCTTGTACATGTAACAATAGAGATCACTTAATGTGAGCAAGAGGAGAAAATAGACTGCAGTAAGAAATGGCTTCAGAGACCTGTGGGACTGTAAGAAAAATCTAACTTTCATGTCCCTGGAATTCTGAAAGCAGACTGAGGAGGGGGTCAAGACTGAAGACTAAAGCACTGAAGGTTTTAACGTTTCCAAATTCAGCTAAAGAAATGAGGAGTGTATAGATTCAAGAACTTGCATTAACCTCAAACAGTACAAATATAAGAAGCCCACACAAAAGTACATCATAGACCACTGGTGGTGAACCTATGGCACGCATGTCACAGCTGGTTGTTTGTTATCATTGAAAACTCTTCAGAAACAAAGGGCAAAATCAAGGGAGATGAGGACAGGAAGAGAATGTGTAACCAGCAGACTTACCATAAAGGAATGACTAAATTAAGATTAAATTAAGATAATTGCACAGAAAATTAGAAGCAATTTTGAAACACTGGGGAAAATAATAGAAAGAGAAAATGTATAGACAAATACATTCTTTTCCTTTCAAGTCTTTTAAAACATATTTGACACTTAAAACAAAAACTATAACATTGGCTGATATGGTTTTAAATGTATGTAGATCTTACAACATAAATGGTGGAAGGTAAAGAAATATAGAAATTTTTTAAAAATTAAAGGGTTTCTGACTTCATTTGAATTGATATAATTATGATACCAGTTAAATAGAATAAATTATTTAACACTTTAGAAACTGACTAAAAAGGCATAGAGACAGCTTATATTTATAGACAAACAAAATGAAATTCTAAAAATGGAATAATTCAAGGACCTACAGAAAGGCAAAAACAGAAAGCAAAGGAATGAAAAACAGAGAACAAACCTTAGAACAAAACATAAAAGAGCCCAAAAAATAAATTGCAGGATTAAATCCTAACACATAAGAATTGTGTTATACAAAAATAACCTAAATATATAAATTAAAAGACAGAGTGGATTACATGATCTAAGTATGCACTATCAAGAAGGAACGCTATTAAATTTAATGAAAAAGGTAAACTAAAAGTAGGTGGATGTGGGAAGCATCTTCCAAATATTAAATACAAACAAAGGATTGACTCTATTAATGTCAGGTTAAACAAATTTCAGAGCAATGAAAATGACACAAAAGAAATGGACATTGAGTAATGAGAAATAGATTAAATATCTGAGACATGGACATCTAAACATATATGCACCAAACAACAGAAGTTCGCAATGTGTTAAATATTGTGTGTGTATGTTAAATACACATAAATTTATGTTATATTATGTTAAATATATAGTGTATATATACACTGCATATATACACTGTATATATGCTGTATATATGCACTGCATATATATACACGATATACATTGTATACTATATACACTGTATATATATGTATATATACACACTATATATATTACACTGACTTTTTTTTTTTTGTCTTCCTTTACATAATATAGAACTTTGTTTTGGAAAAACGTGAAACTATTTTTGAATTATCTTGATGATTTATGAGATTTGATAGAGAAGGCCCAGAAGAATCTTGCTTATTAACCTTCTGTTAAAGTGTGACTCTCTTGGATTGAAAGCTAAAAATATTCAATTACATTTTTCTGTCTTAGCTTACTAGACACTGAGTATCTACTGGCCCTGTAGGAGCCATAGGGCCTGTTCAGCTCAAAGGTCCCAAGTCACTGTGTGCTTGTCCTAATGCAGTTACACACTACGTACATGAAGCTTAGACCTCATGATGGAATCTTTGCCATGAGAAGGTAGAGAAGGTAGACCATCTCTCAGCACATCTCTCCCAACTGCCTTTGAGTCTCATCGTAAATTTTCCTGCGCTTGGTCTTAGTTGCCCTTTAGTCATGCCAGTGCTCTGCTTGTGAAATCTCTTCCTATGCTGAGGTATAAAAGGGCCTCAAAACAAAAAGTTAGACTTATTATAGACCTTAGGTTGTTGTTTCCCTTCTCTCAAACAGTTTGCTACAGTGTGACATGTTTTTCCAAAGCCTGAAAAATATTTTAATATATTTTAAATAAATAATATATATTTTAATATATTTAGTTTCGTAGTTGTTTGATAGGATGATGATAGAACACATCTTGTACCTAATGTAGTATTCAGCTGTAGTTAAAAATTCAGAGATAATTATTTGTAATTTAAAAGCATTAAATAGCTATTATTAAAAATATTGGAAACTTGTTTCTTATTCATTAATGTGAAAGTCTAGACTGGATTGCTTTTCTTCGCTTCTATTTCTAAGAGAAATAGACTCATTTCAGCATAAAGATTTTGAGAAGTAAGAAGGGAATCTGTGAAAGGAAAAGGGCATTAGAGAAATCAGCAGAAAGTGTGGCCTGTAGTTAATATTCATGTAACACTGGTTAGTTAATTGCAATTAATGTATTGTACGAACATAAGATGTTCATAATAGGGAAATCTGAATGTAGGGGATGCAGGAAATTCTGTAGCAGCTTAATATTTTTGTAATCAAAAACTTATAAAATTTTTTTAGATTTCATGAGAATGAAAAGTCTTATCAGTATATAATATGGAAAAGTGATAAATCAAAAATGAACAATATAAAAATACTACTTATGAATACAGAGACAAATTTAAGAAACCAATAAAAATAATTCCATTTGACATATAACCTATTTCAATACTTCTTTGAATAAATAAAACATTTATTTAAAACTTAAAAAAAGGAATGAAATGTAATACACAATTTTATTTTATCTCTAACATAGGCATGCAGATTACAACCACATAGTCTATGTATCAGTCTAGGTCCATTCAAGGATAGAAAGCCAAATACAAAGTCTAATATATGAAGTTATTTAACTATGATAAAACAATTATAAGATGAAAAATTAACTATAAGATTAAAGATCTTGGTTTCATACTCCAGGGATGAGGACAAAGTTTGAGGTATTCAGAGTTTGCTGGAAGATGTATGGCTTCCAACAATACCGCAGTAGGCAGGCTTGTGGTTGTGGGAAGCTGGAATTCAAAGGCAGTCACTGAGGAAGCAGGAAGTGACCTGGGTGTCAGCAGGGATCCAGGTGTCATTTCTTAAAACAAAGGCAGGATGTGCAGGTAGTACAGAGAAAGCAAAGGCACAGTGGGAGCCCTTCAAGGTGCTGGTAAGTGTCAGTGTTGCTTTCTTCTTGTTGAGACAAAGGACCCAGCACCTACCACTTAAGGAAGGAGAGGTTTATTTCAGCTCACAGTGTGTAGATATTTCACTCCACAGACAGCTGGTTCTAAGGTAGGCTGGCAGAATGTGGCAGAGGAGAAACAGCTCATGGCATGAAGACCAGAAGCAGAGCGAGAGGGATAAAAGGATGGAGGGCAAAGCACCTTTCTAGGCCAGGCCCTTCCTCCTCCAAGCTTCACCTCCCAACATCATATTTAGATGTAAACTCATTAGAGGGGCAATCCCCTGGTAAGTATTGCACCCCCACGATCCGGTCATCCTGCAAAGCCTACCTGTGGGCACATGAGGCTTTATGGGGACATCTAGATATAAAACACAAGAATAGGCATGGGGTGAGAGGCTTTTCTGAAAATCCAGGCAAGGCTTAGAGTGTTGGTGTGCTTGGGGGAAGTGGGTTTTGACCAGCACTTGGGTAGAAAGCCTTTGGGTTGATGGTTTCTGGGATAAAAAGACTACAGAAATATTAATGTCAAAGCTTCAGGGTCACCAGTCGTGCATCCTGGAACCACATTCTGCGGCATAGCTGCCCTGGACTCTCATGCCTCAGGATGATCCTTCAAGCAGCAGACAGGAAAAGCAGGAGAGTCCCTTCTCCCTGCCCGGGCCCCCCCCTCCCCCCGCACTCACCTTTGAGAATTATCACATTCAGTATAAAGCACAGACATTGGGGCTGGGGATTTAGCTCAGCGGCAAAGCGCCTGCCTGGCAAGTGCAAGGTCGTGAGTTCAGTTCCTGGTACCAGGAAAAACCAAAAAACCAAAAAAAAAAAGCACAGACACTGAAAGGGGTTTCTTCGATTACACTGAAGAGAAATTTGGATCTGAGATGCAATACATTGTAACTGCCATACTTTATTATTTGTTGAACATTCACATCAAAAAAATATTCTCACACCAAAGCAAATTAAAATATTTATGGCCTTGAGTAGTATTTAGGTTAAAAGTAAAAAATGCAATCTGCATTTATTTACCAACCATAAAGTTATTATTTCATATTTACAAAGTTTCTGCTATGAATTTGTTTAGAACATTTGGTATTTTTTTCTATATAATTAAACAACTATAAGCTATTGTAGAGCTATTTTTCTGTTAAATTTATTGGTAAGTAGATTTTAAGTTATTTTCCTTTTTGAGTATTATTACAGGTGTTATTTTCTTTTTAACTTGAAATTTTCTTATGCTGTAATAAACAAATAACTCACTTCCAAAGCTTTAGGTAATTCTGTACTTTTTTTTGAATGGAAATTAATTTACTTGTCCAAAATAAAGAAATAAAGATGAGAAGGGCTTACTTTTAAATGTTGATTTTTGAAGTTGAGTTTTGAGTCTTTACCTGAGACACATTTAAATATGACTCAGCAAAAGCACAATATTTTCAGAATTAAAATATTCAAAACTGAAGAATAAAGAATTGCTCAGAGTAGGAAATTGCCCCTCATGTAATTATTGGATAAGATGGTTTTTAAAAATACATTAGTCAGTACATCTAAACCACAAGTCATTTTTGACTTCCTATATCTTCTTTATTGAAGCAAATCTAATTTTGTTTCTGTATAGAATTCTGTGAAGGACTTACATCTTTCATTTGTCATTGCTTAAAGCTGTTGTGTTTTCTTGCATACTATTTCTACCAAGAGTTTAATTTAACATGCTAAAGCTAAAGCTCATCCTTGATATGTACAGTAACCAGTGGTCAGTTAAAAAGTATTGCTTGCACTCCAGCTCCAGAATTGTCATTTCACTCTGGATTTCTCTTATTCTCTTAGTAGTGACATTTCTTACTTTGTGAAATAAGTCTTTAATTCATTTAGACAGGTCATCGACTTTAACACAGACACCATCACTAGGAAAACCTATCAACCTCCGAACAAAGGAGAGCTGGGGATTTGTAAGAGATGGAGCGGAGTTACCAGTGAAGGAAGATCTAATGAAAATTTGGAGGGTGGGAAACTGCTAGATTTCTCAAATTAAAATTAGATTTTAAAACTTTCACTAAATCAAGAGAAAATTAAAGCAGAACAGAATTACTGGCATTCCTCAGAAATGAGGAATGATGTATGATAGTCATAGTACACAAGTCTCTTGACATTGCCTACAATTTAAGGCAAACTCACTGACACAGCAATTTTCACTGAGAACAGAATTGGTCAGGAGAATATACCTAGTCTAAATCTAGTTTTTCAGGAAATTAAGATATAATAAATGCGCTTTTCTTGAGACCAGTTATTTTTATTTGTTTGCTAATGTACGTACATGTGTGACAGAAGAATATTTCTTCTCATATGTGACCTGCAGAGATGGCCTTGCTGTCATGTGACTTGCACGGTCATGGGCTCTGACACTGTTGTAGCCAGACCAACATCCTCATCCCCGCCCACACACACATGCTTAGAAACCCAGTGACTATGAGGCACTGCAGGGGACTGCAATTAGTTATTTAACCACATAGAAATGGTACAGTTGCCTCTTGAGGCCCTGGATCGAGTCTCATTTGCTTGTATCACTTAGGATTTGACTGTTCATAAATTACTTGGTTTATATAATGTAGAGTTAACTAGCTTTTATTCAAGGAAACCAAAAACTACTTAGGATTGTGCAGAAACAGCTCTTTTGGGCTGCCATGTCTGGAAACATACATTAAAATAAATACCTAAAGGAGATCTTGCTTACTGATTTTGTTCTACAGTTGCCACAGTTCTTTATTACCAATTATTTATTCTTAAACATCCACTAGCGTTTGTTTTACTCTGTTTTCTGGACGGAAGTGAATTCAAACTTTTGAAGTATATTTGTCTCAGTAACAAATTTTAAACAAGTTTTTAAAGGCATTTTATAAATACTGGGAATATCTAAGCATTTAACAAGAATTAATCTCATTGATCCTTACAAAACAAAACCTCACAAACCCTGCCATGGCTTTGAGTGCATTCTCAAAAAGCATGCACAGGAAACAGTTATCACTGTGACAGTATTAAGAGGTACGATCTTTAAGAAGTGATTAGGCCCCAAGGGCTCAGCCTCCTGCACCCCATGAATGGATTAATGACCTTATTATTAGAGTGAGTTTCTAATGCAGGGGTGGATTCTATATAAGAAGATGCATCCTCTCCCTCCTCCTCCCCTTTGCCCTCTGGCTGTCTCTCTACTCCTCTTTGCCTTTCTGTCATGAGATGAGACATCAAGGCTCTCATCAGAGGACCCTTTGATCTCAGGCTTCACCAGCCTGTAGAACTGCGGGCCAATATATTCCATTCATGATATGTACACATGAACACATAGTTTCATGTATTCTGTTATAGCAGCACAAAATGCACTACTAATATAACCCTATCAAAGTACCATTATTTATTATTACACATGAGAAACAGAGGGAGAAATTCAATAAACTCTCCACAAGAGCACAGCTGCTATTTAGGTGAGTCCTGTATTCCAGTGAGAAATTTGATACCAGGGCCCAAGTACTGATCCCTCCCTGGCATAGCTTTTGTGGAGATCACATCAAAGAAAAAGGCATGAGAGTTCTTCTGAAAAGAATTGTCCTATAAAATCAGGCATGGTGGTACACACCTGTGATCCCAGCACTCTGGAATACTGAGGCAGGAGTATCTCATGCAAACCCAGCCTGGGCAAATTAGTGAATTAGTGAGTTGCTTTCTCCAAATAAAAAAGCGCTGGGGACTTAGTTCAGTGCAAACATTCTGGATTCAATCTCCAAGTACTGCAAAAGAGAAAATAAAAAAGAATTGTCCTGTAAAGTATCACAAGTACCACATTTGTGGTTATAGTTATAACAGGTTATCTCTTGATCTTACATATACATTCCCTAGTCTTTGAAAACTTTGGCTCCCAAATTGGATTTATATATCATTGTTCTGTTCTGGAAACTTAGGGTGTTGTACAGCACAAAAATTAAGATCTGTCAGATTTTTCCATCTGGGTGACTTGTGGCTAGAATGTTCATACTAGATTATCAGAAAAAAAATTAAACAGTCTCCCCTCTATCTGCAGTATGGTGAAATTTTAAATAATTATAGAAAATCTTTTACAGTTAAGTAGAGGAAAGAAAGATAACATTTGCAGAATGCCATGCTATGTGGGGATAGTTGGGTAACTAGACTGAACACAGAGGCTGAGAGATAGGGAGGAATTTCTTAACAAAGGCAAAAGAAAAAAAGTGCAGAAGAGGTGGGGTTGGGTTTGTGGCAAACCAAAAAGGGGGAAGTAATTATATTCTCTCTGTAATTATTTTCTCTCTGTATTGCTAAGCATATTTAGTTTTGATGTACTCTTAATTCATGGTGCTCAGCTTCCTAGAGCCTTTAAAGAGCATGACGCTGTCACTTCAAGCAAAGGAAAAGTGGATTCTCCAGGTCATTTACCTGGGGACACTATATTGCCCAGTGATATCCTGTGTAAAATGCTATAGTGCGTTAGGAAATTTGGAAACCATCAGCAAATATGTCAGAGCCACACTAATGAGTCTTCTTATTTAAGAAGACTCTTTTTTTTTTCCCCCGGTACTGGGAATCGAACTCACAACCTTGCGCTTGCCAGGCAGGCGCTGTGCTGCTAAGCTGAATCCCCAGCCCTAAGAAGACTCTTTAAGGTCGATTTTTCTTCTTTTCTTTTCTTTTGCTTAAGACCCAGTCTGTGGAAGTAGAATCACTTCCTGCTCTCAGCCTCAGAAGGAATCTCTTTTCCTCAGAGCTGCACATGGGGTTTCCAGCTCTCCAGCTTCTTCGCGTGTGCCATCAGATAGAGAATTTCCACACTCAGAACTGAAGGAAACACAAAAGCCCTTAGACCTAACTCACTTTTCAGAAAAACATTTGGCCTTTGGCCAGTGCTAACGGCTGTCTTTTTGTGCCTTTGTTGTCTTCCTAATGCTTTTACCCAAGAGGTATTTTTATCTTTGGTAGAGCTCTGATTTCTTAGACAGATTTCCTCCTATTAGAACTCTATATTCTTGTGTGTTTCAGTCACCTGTCCTGGTTATAATTCTCAGACACTTGGGATAACCCACTTTCCTTCAACTCCCAGATGATCAAATACTGAAACCAAGATATCAGTATCACCTGACAAACAGCAATGGGCATCTTCTATGTGCCAGGGACTGCGCTAATGATGAAAAACTTAAAGATAATGAAGTCAAGATCTCTTCCCCAGAGGTCTCACGGGAACATGGAGGAGGAAGAGTGAGGCACTGAGAAAGCATAGCCTGAGCCTGACCTGGCGGCATCCAGCTCCTCAGGGAAGTTCAGGAGGCTTCTGAGAAGACATGACACTTGGTCTGAGCTCCAGAAAGAAGATGATTCCTTTAAGAGAAGAAGACAAGTAAAAGCATGCATAATGGAATGACCTCGTCTGAGCAAGAGTAAGTAATCACCTGAACACCTGCCTCCAAGTGGTTAACTGCAGGGGTCCTCATGGAGAGGACCAACTTAGGGAGAAGTCACATTACAGTCACCAACTTAGGGAGAAGTCACATTACAGGGAAGGGCATCTGGACTGCTCTGTAGTAAGGGTGGGCTCTAGATGGCTTAAAGCCAAGTAGCAACACAGTAAAGTCTGACTTCAAGTTTTATATTATTAGATCATACAGTAATGCTTTGTCTGTTTTGGATCAGATTTACCCAGTAATTTAACCACCTCAAATGACAGAGTTTTCTCTTTACCACCTACCCAATCCTTCTGAAAAAAAAATCTTTATGTCAGTACCCTGGGAAATCTAAACCCTGCCAGGGGGAAATAGAAGCAATGTGTACAGCTGTACGATGACTAGGTGTGAAACACTGGAGCGGTGTGGCCCATGGGAAGCACACAGTGCTGCACTGCTTGAGGCAGGTGTGTTTCTGGTCCTTCATTTTATTCTTGAGGATGAGAAATGAGAACCGTGGGATGGGATTGAGCAGGGCTGTTTGCTGATAGTGACTTTAAGTCTGTAACTTTTCTAAAGCAGAGGTTCCAGAATTCAGAACAATCTTCTTACTGTGGTCTGAACTAACATTATAAGTAATGATCATCGCCTTCACATTGGTCTGTGTTTATGTTAATCTAGCCTATCGTTTAGTTAACATTGCACTTTTATATTGTGCTATGCTGTCTATATGTCAGTTGTAGAGCTATATTTCTCCAGGCTATGCTAGAACAATACATACTCTCAGTGAAACTTTGGAAACACAATATAAAGAAAAAAAGAATTGTAGCAAGAAGACCTGACCTCCAGTGTTGAATCTGTTTATAAGTATTTTGATCTTAGTGAAAGGGAGTTTGCTCCATGAGGTGCCTCATTTTTAGCATGTGGAGTGGTGTCTTTCCTGAGCCAGCTCAAGTGGCTGTTGCTATATGACTCAGATAACATCTTGTGTAAATGTTTTATGAACTGGAATGGATCACAAAAACTACTGGCTGCTTTTTTGCTTAAATTGCCCCTATTTGATGCTTTTTTGTATCATCTATATTTTCTTTAGCAAACAAAAGAGGCCAAGCAATTTGCCAATCCTGTGAAGTGAGTTTTGGGCTGTGGCTATTTGAAATCCCTGTAGTTATTATTACCTGTCATCTGTATTCTGGGTCATACAGGTATAGTAAATGGTCTACTTCTTTTTAAACATAGAAATTGTCCTGTTTATTTTTAAGGTTTTTTTGCAAAGCAAATTTTAATAATTTCTTATTATGAAAACATTACAAAAGATAACAAATTAATTTCCAATTGTATTAAAATTCTCTCTTTAGCACAAACCCATATATTTTTGTTTAAGGGTTTTCTTTGTCTTTGTTCTTATCTTCGTTCTTCATAAAAAATAGGAGGAAAAGCCTTTTTGTCATTTAGATATATGGAGTTAATTATAATTACATAACATTCTGATTGGAGTGACTATGCTAAGATTATTATGGAATATTAAACTGTAGCTTCAAGGTTTTACCACAAATTCACTTCTAATATCTTTAAGAGAAGTTTCTTATTACTATACCATAAAAAGAATTCCATCAAAGGAATCTAAATACTTTTTTTTTTTTTTTTTTTTTTTTTCTCCGGTACCGGGAACCGAACTCACGACCTTGCACTTGCCAGGCAAGCGCTTTGCCGCTGAGCTAAATCCCCAGTCCCCTAAATACTTTTTGACAGCAGTATTTTATTTCATTAGGTTTTCTTTGGTTTAAGTTTTGTTTCATGCTTGGTCAAAGTGGGAACACTTCAAGTGAGTCTGTTACTACACACCCACAGTGGTTCTAGTCAGAGAGGGTGAAACTGTGTTCAATTCCTGGTGCTAGTGTTGTGGTATGTTCCCTTTGGTATGCATGCATTAATAGCTTTTTATCTCTATTTAATAATGCCTCACTGGGAATGTTAAGGTTGAATTATAAATCATTAGATATTTTAAGCATGTCATGACTTTAAATAAATCTGAGGGGAAGAAAAGCTGAAATGATATACTTTGTTTAAGTGTCATTCTCCACCTTAAACTCTGAGGGTGTGAGTCAAGCACCTTCAGGCTTGAACTGAGCAGAATCCTCCTTGCTGCCTCCTCAGAGCCTCCATCTGCCCAGCTCATGAGAACCCTGCGCTGGCTACTCACTATGGACCGTCTGACAGCTCTTAATTGTCATGTTTGTCATACATTTAAGGTGAAACATGAGCAAGGAGTCACAGAGTAATTCTTCATTTTCTAGTATTTCTTTATAAGGCTTCCAGTGATTCATTTATTCAGGCTGTAGTACTTCCTTAAAAGGCTTGCAATTATCCGTTCATGTAACAGAGCTAACAAGGGCTCAATCTGCCTGACACTGATCCAGGCACTGGGGACCATCCCATGAACGAGACACGCATTTCCTCATGATCTGACTTTCTCTCTGGGAAGACTGATTTTAGAACATGAATCCCTGTGTTAATCTTTCCATTCTGCTCATGACAGCACCAAGGAGGTGAAGCACAGTGTTATGTAAATGTAAGTACGGCAGAACTGACTGCACATTAGCAACCTTCTTAAAAAAGAAACCTTTGAGCTAAAATTGAAAGAGAAGCGAAGAAGGAATGGTCTCACAGAGTCTGCATGTGGGAACGAGCCTGACAAATAGGAAGAACTGAAAGGAGCCAGTGTGGCCAAGGTCAGCGTCCACGTGAGAGGGACAGCATGAGATACATGTGTCCTTCTCACCCAGAGGTTGATTCAGTGCCGCTCTGGGCCAACTCTGAAGAAGCCCATGGGGGCAACATATGCGAACACTAACATTTTTAAAGCAGTAATAATTTCCACATCTAGCAGTCTGGTGGAATAGGCATCCTTCGTTGCCACTGTTAGAAACAATTTTATTAAATGCTGAACTGAAGTGGATAAAAGTTGAGGAAAATTCATAATTAAAAAGAAACATGACGTGAGAGTAAGAATCCTGGAAGGTACATTAGATACCCCTTCCCTTTTTTTAGACCTCCCTTTCGGTGACTGCTTGGATTAAAACAGGACAGAAGAAAAAGATGAGGACGCTGTGCCAACGAGGACTCCAGATGAAGCACAAGCTCTTCATAGGTGTTCACTGACTACACTGTCCATGTAGCACGAACCCAGCCTTCAGGCAGACACACAGCTGACTGTGGCTTTGAGCTGTGCTGAGAGATCTATACTGAGAATTCATAACATGGGGTGTCTTTCGTGGGTTGTGTTTTGAATTCACATAATCAGAGTAGACTGCATCCACTAAGCTAGGTAGCTATTTAATTAACTGACAGTGGCTCTGGATCAGAAGTGCCTCCAGAGACCAGCGGAAGAAAGCACAAAGTCGCTGAGGAAGTCACCTGCTGCTCACATCTCAGTAAATTCCTGTAAACAAGGGTGAAAGGAAAGTGCTTCACTTAGAATCAAAAGGCACAAAATGAGATGCTGAAAATGAGAACCAGAAGCAGCAGCACAGAGCTGGGTGGACGTGCAGGAACTTCAGATACTGGGACTATCAGACACAGAGTATAAAATAATTGTGCTAATGTGCTCAAAGGAGTTAAA
Source organism: Chinchilla lanigera (assembly GCF_000276665.1). Classification (NCBI taxonomy): domain Eukaryota; kingdom Metazoa; phylum Chordata; class Mammalia; order Rodentia; family Chinchillidae; genus Chinchilla; species Chinchilla lanigera. Next base: position 5,193,563 of record NW_004955502.1, read on the forward strand.
AATGTGAAATGAAAATGTGAGGAGAGAAAATGATCACAAAAAAACAAACCAAAATGATTAGTCAGTTTTGAGACAAGAAAAACAGCACCTCTAGAAGTAATGTGTGTAGTAATCAAAACCCCCATGGACAGATTAAACCACTGAAGAAACAGAGCTTACGAGAAGGAAGCGGAGATATCGTTGCACTTGTGAACAGACCTACTCGTGTCTCTCCATATTTCTGTGGCTTCTTGCTTACCTGTGTTCTATTCTTGCATGGTTGCATCTTATTTGGGTTCTGGAAACTGCCTTTGCACTCAGGCTACAAAGGCTAAGTTGCTGAATCAGGGTTGGTTCTGCCACATTTCTGCTTTGCTTTGTGATTCAGGAGTAAATGACACTAGTTCTCCCTTGTACCATCAAGAGTCTGAGGCATGATGTCCTTGGGTGAGCGGGGAGTAGCGGGATTAACACAGCCCCGTGGAGAGCTGTCCTCTTTCTGCTTTAGTGAGAGTATTTTCACCCTGTATAACCCTACAAGCATCTCCCATCTCAGGGTACAAGCAGACAGGCCTGTGACCCAGGGGACAGAACACTGTGACTGATTGCTCACTCCATGCGCTGCTCACAGGAAAATAAGCCTCAAATACATTTCATGCTCTGTCCTGCACTGAGCTATTTTGAAAGCCTAAATAAATAGGACCTCCATGGGAGGTTCTAGTATCCTCGAAAACAACATTTTGAATTACTGTCTACTTTTATAATGTACATGAGTTAATATTTCCCAAAGGGTCTAAATTATTTATCATTCCAGATTTTCTGACAAAGTGGAATCTATTATTGTATTGTTAGAGGTTCTCTGGTTGGAAAGATTCTGGGGACAACTTGAAACTACATTCAGAGTTCAAACTAGCTCCACCAATGTTTAAAATGCCCAACTTTAACCAGCAGATCCCCACTTGACCACTTGAATAGTGTAGAGAATTTTAAAAAATTAATTTCTAAACTAATTTACTAATAATGATATAATAAAACATATTTTTATTCAGAGAAAGTGGAATAATTAATATTTTGTGTATATTTCAAGAAACACCATATATAGTTTTATGGCTATAACCATGTATAGTTATTGGATTCATTTTCAATGTGGATACTTTTCACTCTGTCATATTTCTTTTCTTTTCTTAGTGTGTCATATTTTTGATACGTCTGTCTTAAGAGGGCACGTGTTCAGCCATGAGGATCGGGGCACGCCCGTCTGCAATACTCAGGTAGCATAAGGAACATTATGTTACCAGGTACAAAGTCTGAATCTGGTGTTATGAATGACTCAGAGAAACACCTCAGTCTTCATGTGTTCAAATGGCTGCAAATTTAATCGTGAAAATATTTAAAATACATGCAGTATTTTATTCCTTTCACAGCAAACCCATCAAAGGAAACCCGGCCCCTTCCAGGCCTTAAGACCAGGTAAGCAGAAGGGAGGCAGAGATCCGCGTCATTAGGCCAGGAGGAAGGCGCGTGTTTTCACTTTCTTTCGCGTAAGTGGTTTTGCCACCTCTTCGTCCCCGCCGCTTTGTGAAGTTACCTGTAGAATGAAGGGCTTTCAAGACAGGCACTGGACACTGTTGCTGGAAGGTGGTTCGTTCAAGCAGCAAAGACTGGCTTGATCTCCCTGCTCTCTCAACTTTCCAGCACTTGCCTCTGGCAAGAGATTAAATAGAATAATCACGGACTTGGAGAGGAAGGCAGTGTGTAAGTACTGAGAGGTCAACTTTCTGATAGAAAGAATAAGCCCGAAAAGGGTAACTGGCAGGAGACAAGGGGCATGCAAGGGAGAGATCAGTCGAGCATGAACAAGCCTTTTCCCAGACCAGAGCTTTCTTCTCAGCCTGTGCAGATGTTGTGCAAAGTCCCCTTGTCCAGAAGCATTCAACTAACGGTGGTAAACCCATTGTGCTGGCGGGTGCTGTGAGAGTCCCTGAAAGAGCTACAGGTTTCGCCATCACGGGACTGGTAGCCGAGTTACCACAGCACAGGAAGACTGCAGAAGGAGTTCTGACCTGAGGCAGAAGAAGGGAGTGAATTTACTGATAATTTTCACCTAAATCGAAAATTCTATGATATAAATTTTTCAATATTATTTTTGTTTCTTTTTGTCAAAAACAAAAGACCCAAGGAAAAAAATTCTTAAAAAATTCACTTTGTTTAGAATTTCTGTACTTTTTATTAATTTTGTGTTGTTTTGTTTTGGGCTTTCTTGTTATTTTTTTCTCTTTAAAATAAAAACATTTACACAACTAAAGATAGTATTGGTACAGTGGTAGTATAACATTTTATACTTTTTCCCCATCTATCTTACAGGTATAGGAACTACACACAACCTTTCTCTAATTAAACATGCCATTTTATATTTTTGCTATAAATTATATGAAACATTATATGTATAAAAGCCTATTCTATAGATCTAAAACCTGATTTTTAAACTGAACATATCATTTATACTTCTTGACCAATAAATGAGCCTTATATTAACATTTTAAATAATTTATAACAACTTGCATGGTATAGAAAAGTTTATATGAAGAGTTTCTGCTCTGCAACTTTGGCTTTTGTCTGCATTTTCCTGACATTTATAAATAAGAGTGGAATTGATATTTTTAAAAAGAAATAATTATGACCTCCTTTACAAATTTTTCTCACCTCTTAAACTAAAATTAAATGCTTATTATATAAAATTATTTTGTTTTGAAACACTAAGATGAAAGCAATTAGTCCCAGTTATAGACCATTTCAGGTTGCAGATGCTAGAAAGGTGAGAAATGCTTCTTTATCTTTGTATTCATTGGCTATGAGTTAGGTGTTTTCGGAATTCTACCCTATAACATTACTCCCATTTTCTTCTGCTTTGTCAGAATACCTTAAGCCAAATACTTCATAAAGAAAATAGCTTTATGTAGCACACACTTTTGGAGCCTGAAAGATGAAAATAAAACCCTGTTTGGACTTTGGTGAGGGCTGCCTTGGCTAGTTCCCAACATGGCAGAGAGAGAGAGAGAGAGAGAGAGACAGAGACAGAGACAGAGACAGAGACAGAGACAGAGACAGAGACAGACAGAGAGATAGAAATAGAGAGACAGAGACAGAAAGAGAGAGAGAGACAGAGGGGGGGTTACATGGGAAGACAAGAAGGGGGAGAGAGGTTTAAAGGCCAGGTTCGCTCTTTTAAACCACTCACTCTCATGAGAGCTACCTTACCCAAGACCAGCATTCATTCTTTCTGAGGGTGATGTCCCAGTGAAGTAACATTCCAGGAGTTCTCATCTTGCATAGGCTCCATTTGTTCCTAATTCTGCCTGCTCTGTTGTGGACCAGATCACCAGCACATGATCGAAGGAGCACAAACTGCATCCGAAACATTGCACTAACCTTTAATAGCAGGTGTAACTCTTAGCTAGACTACTGAAAGGAGAAAGTTTGTTAACAGGAATATAGTATTGCTCTCAAATGGCATCGTACCTAATTCTAAAGGAAAGGTTTTGGAACAGATTTATTTCATTTCTGTCCTCTTCACTTAATCCTTGCCTTTCTGGAGAGTACTTAATAGGAAAGTTTATATGTAGAACAAAGAAAAATCAATAATAAGCTGGGGACTTGGAACTGATTTTGTCTTGCTGCATTTCGAGGGAAAAGCAACGTCATTGACAATATTCCTGAAAGAGAGATTTAGCATTAAAACTTATCTTCTCTTAGGAATCGTATCTGCTGCATTCATAGTTCTTCCAAAAGTATGTAAACTACAGGGTGTATGAGAATTACAACATGTTAAAATACCCACTGTTTGCTTCGTAAGGACAAACTGGAGGGATGTTTTTATGGTTTCTTTCTTATGCTGCCATTTCTCTCAGTTCTGTCTAAATATAACTATCTTCAGAATCTTTCCTCATTATACTGTTTTTGCTTTAATTGTATCTGTTATTTATATTTTTACTTTAATTTTGTAATCCCACCAGTCAGCTTTTCTCTTTCCCTTCAAATAAGAAATGCTTCTATTTTATATATTCAATGAATGTGGTTTTGTTTCACAGGTTGATATATTTTCTGTGGCCATTTTTAATAACTAGCTGAAATAATAACTTTCCATGATTAGGATATAAATGATTTATTTCTTGAAAAGTTCTGACAAAAATAGACCTATAGATACCTCATGGACTAAGCAAAAAATTGCTAATAATGACCCATGAGTGCTCATTTTTGGTGACCCCAGGCAAGTTTTATAGTATTCAAATGCCAAAGGTGTTAATTAACTTTACTCTTTCCAAGTTAGAAAATAATGCTTACTACTTGAGGGTTCATTGCTTGATGCAATCAATATTGCATGTGAATTAACACTGGGAAGAAATTAATACACATAAGGGCAGAAAAGCTTAATTAGCTACATAGCTAGATATTCAGAGCACAGAGACAAAGCAGGGAGTGGGGAACCTCCACTTCCACAGAGCTCTTCCTTTACCTTTTTTCCTGGATCTGCTCCTGAAACTCCTTTCACCTCAGCAATTTGCTGCTTTCAGTTCCTGTATGTGTCTGCAACCCTTGCGTTATTTTCTGGCAAGTTATTCTTCCAGTTAAGCCCTGCCTGGAGCAGGCATGCTGACTTTATGTAGAACCGAATACCAATCGAGGTGGGAAAAATCATTTTTCCATATTTTGCTTGGTGTTCACGCTAAATGTCACAATGAAAAATGTTTTCAGAAGCAAATAACAAAACAATTATCTGTCAGTGACTTAAGCAGGGGTTTAATAATTTCCATCAAGCTTACCATGTTAACCTCTTAATTTTAGTTATGAGCAGCTATAACTTGTTATTGGCATCATGCCACATTTTGCCTTTTTTCAAACTAAAACTATATTTAGATATACGGTATATGCATAAAAAGTGAAAATCTAATAACCATAATATTTTATTTGTACACATTTGCTAGTCATCATTTTAAAGAGAGAAAGGATAAATCTCTTAGCTTGTATATATTTCTGTATGGAAGAACAACTTTTTAAAAGTACTAAAAGAGTAAAATAGAAGGGATCTTGGAGTAATTCTTCCCTCAAGTATGAATATACTTGTAGGCATCATTTTTGTTTTTGAAACAGGGTCTTACTATATACTTCAGGCCGGCTTCAAACTCTATTTAGCCCACGCTGGCCTTGAACTCACAGAAATCCTCTTACCTCATCCTCCTGGGTGCTGGGTTTACAGGCATGTGCCACCATGCCCAGGCTAACTTGCAGGTATCTGAACTCAGGTAAGCACATGTATCTCTGGGTATTTAGGCATTACTGTCATTACAGCATCAATTTCCAGGAAGACAAGTTCTCTTATTATTTTATCTTTAACACCTAAAATGTACTAATATAAGGTAAAATTTTATTAAAAGAAAGAATAAATATATCATTTTCTATTCATACTCTGTATCATTTTCCTCAAAAATCCATTTGTTTGATTTGCTTACAAGTATGTGCATGACAAATTGTGTGTGTCTACTTATTTTTCTTTTGCACAGCTGATATTCATTTATAGTCTTATTCTTTGAAAATATATCTAGTGCCACGAACAAAAAAAAAATAAAATCTCAACATTCAGGAGTTCTATGCCTTTAAAGGGCTATATCTGTACATGAACCACAAAGGCAAATCTGTGCACTATATGCACTCCGGCCGCCACAACCCAGGGATCTTGAACTTGTCATTGTGTATTAAAATTATTTGCAATGCAATGTGGGAAGGTGAAAATTCATCTTAAATTTGTTGCAAACAAAAGACCTATGAATATGCCACACGTGAAAAAAGAAACTGATTTTTCATCTGCTCTATGGAATGCTAATTTTCAGATGGAAGAAAACATGCATTTAAATATCCTCTTTGAAATCTTTCTAAAAAGTAAAGGAAATTGTAAACTTAAAGTAGGTGTAATTTTTTTAGAAGTTACTGACTAAGCATGTTGAAACTATTCTCCATGCAGTTTTCAAGCTTTTCTGCTTATGTTCCACTTGTCCCAGTTTTGAAACCACTTCCCTCAAAATGCTGCATGGGAACCAGGAAGAGATCTCCGGATAAGCAGCCCTTCAGAAAGAAAGCAGCACTGAATAGTCTGAGGGAGATATATAGAACTGGCGAATCGCACTTAAAGAATGGTACAAATGCAAATAAAATTTTGTTTTCTTCACTGGAGATAAAAATGACCCCTTCCATATTAGTAATATGGGTTCTCATTTGCCAGTAATAATACCTTCTTTTGGAACCTAAAAGCAGCAAGGTAAAATAAATAAACAAAAAGAACCCATTTTCAATGAAAGTAGAAATTCATATTCTGTCTTGAAATATGATAGTGTCAAAGTTTAATTTTTGTTTGAGCATTTGTTTTGGAATTTCAATTATCATTAGCTCACAGATGAGAAAGTTTGGAAATGAAGAATGTATTTCAGATAGAGCATCATTATCATAACATCCTTTTCATGCCTACCCAACAGACAAGTCTTTCTGTTTTTCCACAGCAAAATATATATACACTTTCATGAGAAGAAATTATTCAGTCAATTTGAATAGTTACTAATATTTTGTGATGGCTTACTCTGATTTAGGAACTTCATTTGTAATGACCTTTATGTATAAAGAGTCTCACATAAATCCTGGTATAAGTATTGCTTGGTCTATTTTGTGTGGAAAAGAAAACCAAGGTGTATGGTGAGAAAAGCAAGGTGCTGCAGCCAGTGATCTGGACAACAGAAACTTGAATCCAGCTCTGGGCTTTTAATTTCTGTTCTGAAAGAATGGGTAACCCCAAGACAACTCTACAGATTACTTTTAAGAAAATTTAAGTTTAAGCTCAAAAGACATTTCTTAGAGGATAAACAGAAAAGATATATATTGTAAAGGTATATTTTGTCCATGGTATACATAATTTATCTTTTCCTGGATTATTTCTTCAATGTAAAGAGTGTAATAGGGCTAGTACTCAGGCATATCAGAAGAGATAGACATATAAAGCGATAAAAATAATTCAATGGCCAGTGATAATCTAGGAAGCTTAAATAGGCTCAGGATAGGAGCGTTTTGCAAAAACAGATTAGCACCATGCAAAGGAATGGATTATGATGTAGAAATCATGTCAATATCTATTAAGGGAAATGTAGCTTTTCCAGTTGCCTAAGAATATCAAAAATATATATACTGTGGGTTCTACCATTGTTGTTTTTTATGATATGGGGTGGGAATATCCTCACTTACAATTCATATATTTTAAGGAAAGATTTTTCCTCATTGCAAATGGAAGCTAAAAGCTAGGTCCATTTTTATAGCAGTTTGCAGTTTGCTTATTTTAACATTTACTGATATCTTATAGGTATGCAGCAAGATACTACTTTTTTCTCAAAAGCTTGTCATGTATTAAACTAATAATGTAGAATCAGTGATAGCTTGGATATAATCTTAGAAAAAAGTGATTACCAAAGCAACTTGAAAGTGATTGAGATAAAGTTTCTCCAGTTAATTTAAAGGTAGCAATAGAGGACATCTTTATTTTCCGGTTTTTCTTCCTAACTTGTATCAACCAAAGAAAACGCAGTAAAAATCTTTCCTTTTAAAATATTTATACTTCACTTCTAAAGTATCTAAAAGAATGGAGGGAGTTACATGCAAAGTTCAGCATCAGCATTCTGAAAATACCCAAAAGCACCTCAGTGTCTGCATGGAGCCAGACCCATCCCCTGTACTGGATGAATTAACAAAATCAAAATAGCAAATATTTTCAGGAGCCAGCCATGCACTACATTTTATTTAAAAAAGTTAATAATTAAAAATGTTTTAAGGCTATTATCTTTAACTTCACAAAGCTTTCCGTATAAGTAGGATTGAATTCATTGGCATGTATATTAATATGCATAGTGACACTTTTCTTTTTTCTTTTTCCTATTTTTTTTTGGTAGATACCATTAAGCTCCAGAGGTTTTCCCATCAAAACTAACATATCTGGCTTTTCCTAAAATATAGATTTTACTGGAGAATTAGAGGAAGGTGTATATTTTGAGTAGGTAACTTGTCTCATCTAGTTTTTCAGCAAAGATAATTCAAGGTATTCTCAGAATATGGTTTTCATGAATGTTCATGAGTACAGGGATTTGGTGTTTCTTCTCTTTTATATCTCTACTGCACTGAACATTGGGACCATTAATCCTGATATGTCAACTTCACTGAGTAAGAAATGGCTCACAGATTAGGGAAATGTGCTCCTGGGTCTGTCTGACTAGGTCATGCAGATGTGACCTTGGGTACTGTACATAGTCCCCAGCCCCTTCCTTGCTAGTGATGTTTATCTACTCTACTTCCTAGCTGTCATGATCTCAGCAGCTTTCCTCCACCTTGCCCTTCTGCCATGATGTTCCTGCCTTGGAACAGCCAATGGTGGATTGAATCTTCTAAAACAATGAGTTAATAGAGCAATAGAAGTCAGTAGTACAACTGTATTAGCTATCCTGCATACATATATACATATTTGCCCCCTTCTTTCTTTTCTCTTTTCCCTCATCCCAGTTGTTCTTTCCTTTTGAGCAGTTTCCTTTCATTTCATGATGTCTATTGTACCTTTTGGATTTTATTCACTCTTTTAGGTCTTACACTAGTGAGATGATATGATATTTACACATCTGGGTCTGATTTATTTCACTTATGAGTATGGTCTCTAGTTGTGTCCATTTTCCTATAAAAGCCTCAAGATTATCTTTTTTTATAGCTGAGTAATATTCCATTATGTAAAAATAACACATTTTTTTTTATCCATTCATCAGTTGATGGGCATTTGGGTTGCTTCCACAATTTAGCTATTACAAATTGCGTTGCTATGAACATGGATGCACATATATCCCTGTGATAGAATGTTTTCAGTTCTTCTGGGGAAATACTCAGAACAGAAATAGCTGGGTTGAATGGGACCTCTACACTTAGTTTGCTGAGGAATCTCCAAACTGATTTTGACGGTAGTTTCACTGGTCTGAATTTGCAGCAGCAGTGGAGAAGGGTTCCTATTTCTCCACAGTCTAGCCAGCATTTGTTATTGGTTGATTTCTTAATAATAGCCATTCTTACTGGGGTGAGAAGGAATCTCAGTGTTTAATTTATATTTCATGAGTGACTAAAGATGTTGAACATTTTCTCATGTATTTATTTGCCATTTGTATTTCTTTATCTGAGAAGTGTATGTTCATCTCAGATGCTCATTTTTGTATTGGGTCTTTGAATTTTGGGGGCTGATGCTTTTTAATCCTTTATATGTTCTAGATAGAAGTCCTTGGTCTGAGGGACAGTAATTCTTAAGTATTGGAGCAACCTTACATGTCTATATTGGTTTATTTTAGTAACTAATTTGAAGATATCAATGTGTAATACAACAACCATTTCCTATCACCTTGTCTGAAACTCTGTATTGTTTGTATTGCTTTTGTGTTATTCTCTAAATGTATGTGTGTTTGTTAATATGTTTTCATTCTTTTACCTTTGAAATAAAAAAATAAAACAATGAATTAAATTAAACCTTTCCTCCTTCAAGTTATGTGTGTCAGGTATTATGTCTCAGTGACAGTAAAGTTGACTAATACAGGTACTGGATGACACATAGTAGTCCATTGTATCGTCTTCCAAGGCAGAAATATCATTGCAGAGGGTGTAGTAGAGGAAAGACCCTTAATTCATGATACCAGGAAGCAGAGCATGGTAATACTCCACAGAAGGGACCTGGGACCACATGTATTACCCCTTGATGTCAGGCCTCCAGGACTTACCCAGACAGACCCAAAAATGTGCTTTAATATACTTAATCCAATGAAGTTGACCTGTCACAGTTAACAGCTATCTAATTTCTAAGGAATACATTCATCTTTCCTATGTTCCTATCCATCTGTCCTCTGTGTCTGAATATTATGTATCTTCTAAGATCTAACAAGCATACTGCTTCAAACTTTTGTTTCCGATACACTAAAGTTGAATTAACCTCTACAAACCTCCGAAACATTTTCATTTTTCTTTGAAGAGATTATTCACACATTAAAAGTATGCAGGTACCTTGGTTCATAAATGCTTCTGTTTGGAAACAATTGCATTTGCAACCAAAAGTGTTCCACGGAATTTTGTGTCCCTTTATAAACTCTGCATCCAGTGACAAATACCACTACAGCCACATTCCCCACACAAACACAAACATGACCATCTTCACCAAATCGTAAAAAATCATAAGTGAGTAAACCAAGATACCACTGCATGTCATATTTTATTTGAAATTTACTAGATTTCAAGATACTTAAATACAGGAATTTGTCTTACCCATCTCATTCCCCAGATTCATGAATGATTTTAAGCATATCATAAGCAATCAGTACCTCTTTGCAAATGAAGAAAGACAGCATAATTGTACAATGTGCAGCATCAGGAACCTCTGGTCCAGGACTTAGGTGGGGCTGATTCATTTGTTCACTTGATGACCTTGTCAAGCAATTCACCTTTTTTTTTTTTTTCTCAGGTACCGGGAACTGAACTCACGACCTTGCGCTTGCCAGGCAGGCGCTTTTGCCGCTGAGCTAAATCCCCAGCCCCAAGCAATTCACCTTTTTGATCAGCAGCATGGGACTATAAGATCATGATGCTCTTTTTAATTTTTTTTGTCAGTTCATTTATTGGATAGACTTAGTGGTCAATATTTCTGATCATCTATGAGCTGTAGTTCTTCAGTTTGTAAAAGGGTTTGGATGTAGAGTTTCCCTCAAAGGGTCATTGTCTTTAAGTTGAGAGCTTTGGGGAGGCATAAAACTGAGGCATAATTTTTTGCCTAAATTATGAGGGCTCTTACATGATGAGTGGATTAATCTACCGATGTATTAGTGATTTGATGGTGTTTTGGGGAGATGATTAAAATTAAAAAGGTGGGACCTCACAGGGTGGAGTGGCTCACTGAGCTTGCACTGTTTCTTGTCCTTGGTCTCCTCCTCTTTGACTTCTCACTCTCTGTCTTTCCCACCTGCCCTGAAGTGAGCATGTCTGCTCCATCATCTGCTCTCTGATGGTCTCCATGGTGCTCACTTAAACAATGGAGTCAGGCAACAATGGACTGAATCCTCTGAAACTGTAAGCCAGAAGAACCACCCACTCTTTATGTTGATTTGGCACAGTTATGAAAACTGGCTAGCATAATGCATAACACAAGCATGAATTAAAATTTTTGTGAAGTTTTGTATATATGTAAAGCACTGAGGTAGCTTGCACTATCTTTCCACAAATATTTGCTATCAATCCCTGCTGATGAATAATGCTTCCGCAGCATAATCCTTAGCCATAAGACATGCTTTGGCTGATGGTAGATTGAGTGCAAAAATGTACTGCATTCCCAGGCAAGAGATGTAAGAACCAACAGATGGGTTAGAACAACCTGTCTTTTTCCTGGTCAACTTGGAATGTGCAGTTGGAGTTGGCCAGATTTACAGTTTTGATGATTTCAGGGAGTAGAATACACTAGCAAATGACAGAAAATGTTAGATTGTATTAATTTAAAGGGTAAGCATTGTCTGATAATGTTTTGTTAAATTTCTGAGTTATGGTTGTGTTATGTGTCTTTACTAAGATGTGAGAGAAAATATATTTCTTACTATGATTCAGTTTTAAAAGTTTTGAAAATCAAAATGGCTTAGAAATAAGGAGGAACAGTTTGAGTTCTGTGCTTGTTTAGCTTTCTCGTCACTGAGACTCAAGACCTAATATCCATGGTTTAAAGGAGGAGGGGTTTAATGTGCCTCCTTTTCAGGATTTTCAGTCTGTTGTCAGCCGACCCCAAGGCAGAGGGGGTGGAGGAGCCATGCTGCTCAGTGTGTGGTGGCCGGGAAGCAGAGCAGGGGAGCAGGGTCAGAGAAGGAGCCAGGGGCTGGAAATAGCAACCCGGGTCCTGTCTCCATGGCCCAAGGGGACACACCCGGGAGTGCGCTCTGGGAACCTCCAGGTCCATCCCCAGCAGTGAAGCTGACAGTCTACATCAACCTTGTCAAGACTGCTTTAGAAAGCAGACAGAAAGAGTGATCAATTTGTGCAATACAAAGTATAAAGTAGTCCACGTATTACAGAGGCAGTGGGGTGATTTAATTCAATTAGGTTTGTCCCTGAAGCAGGAATTACATTTTATCTCTGAATAATATGCAAGGGTCTTTCTATTCTCAAATGTAATATTACTATGCATTTGGTCTCTTTGGCCTCAGTTATTATGTCATATGTGTCTTTGAGGAGTTGTAATGTAGGGCTCAAAGACACTACAGACAATATTGTCTGTTCTCAACAAACAAACTCCAGAATAGTTTGGATGTCCTTTTGTTTGGGCCATGCAAAAGGAGTGACTGGAAACTGAAGGGAATGAGCTGACTTTTGAAGTCCTCTCTGACTCGTGAGTTCTAGGATTCTGTAGGTGTGCAGCCTCCTGGCCTTTGGCAGTGAGCACAAGAAGCCTTGGTCTCTCCTTGAGCTCCTGCTTCCTGCCCTTCCCACTACTGATACCATTTGCTTTTCCATAGGGAGGCACATTGCTTCCAGTTGCTAGCAGAAAATGCCAGTATCTGCATCCATTTTCCACTTCTTAGTTATTTAGGACATGACTAAATTGTATGAAGCTCAAGGGAGAGAATTTAAAGAAAGCATGCTCCATGAGGTTGACACAGCAGAAAATCAAGGAGACCGAACAGCATCAGGAGAGAGGACTACTGATCTGGGCTAAACAACCGTCACACCCTTCCCAGAGGGCATCTCATTAGGGGCAGCCTTTCACAGTGCTAAGATGCAAGTCTCATGGAGTTAACCTAGGACGTCTTGCTGACCCAGTTCCTCTCTACCATGCAGGTCTGTGCACATGTATTTGGAAATATAAGCAAAGCACTTCACTTTGCTTGGAAAAAAATGAGGCCAACTCAGGCAGGAGGTATTCTATTATTTATATAAGCATTCTGATGGCAAACCTTGTATGATCACAGCTGCTATCATGCAGAGAAATGTGTAGTTCAATGCAGCAGACATCTACTGAGGGGCTTGTGAGGTGCCAGACTTGTGATGTTCACAGTGCTTATGAAGATGAAAGAAGTATTTGTTAGATTTTCTGCATGTGCTCATGCTGTAAGGGGGAGTCAGGTATAGAAGTGGATCATTTCCTTGTCATACAGCCCAGATTAAGATATAGGCCTATAGAATGTGCTAGATTCCATATAAATAAAATTTAAACATTTCTAAGTAAAGCAAGACTCATCAGTCTCCAATTTCATTTAAACCAGTATTCCTTACTTTTCTTTTGAAAGTAAAAGAGCGTGCTACTAAGTGAAATATCTCAAAAGTGTTAGGAATTAAAATTTCTTAAATTCTTGGCTAATTTAGGAAAGCTAGTATCATCATACATGCTTGTCATAAATCTTAATATTATTTTGCAACCTGATATTTTGTTCATTGATTGCTTTCACAACAAAAGAAATTGACAGTACTATTCTTCTCAAACATAACAATTAAAGATTTAAATGAATGACTTGTATAACAGACGTTGCAGAAATGTAAGTGAATATTAAAATTTTATGCATATCACAGCCTCAGAAGAGCAGACTATGCAAAGATTATGTCGGGAAAGATGATGAAGTACCAACACGTTTAACTGATGAAACGTAAATCCAAGAAGGCAAGGCTGCCATCTGCCTTGTTCCCTGCTGACCCTCAGCACAAAGACTCATGTTTGGTGTGTGCTGCTGCTGAGCACACTGTTCAGTAAACAGCCCATAGTCACAGGTCGTAGTGTAGTGTCATTTAAAATAGAGGAACACACAGTTTTACTTTTCCCAGATACTTAAAACTATATTACCCAAAATGATAACTTTTAGTAGACACAAATCTCAGAGATCAAATGTGGGGGTTCTTCAGGCATGCATTTGACGTTGTTTTAAATGCAGATTATTATGCAAGGCCTCTTGAGCAGTATTCTCCCCCAGCGACTCCCCTTTTTCTCCCTTCCTACTGAAATTATGTAATGTGTGTTTATGTTGTCTGGTTTATGTCTTTGTTTCTGTTATTTTGTTTTTGTTCTTTTCCCTTTAAATAAAGAAATAAATGTCCTATTAGTAAAAATCCAAATAAGACAGGGAGAAAATACTTAGGAAAGTTGTTTATAGAAATCATTTTGAAAAAATTAAAATCAAAATTCAGCCAAACTGATATTTGGTGGAAATACAGTAAAGGAAAACTCATAGAGCCTTGACCATTTAAGCTGAAATCTAAAGAGAAAGTTTGAGTACAAGTGACAGAATGAAAGTAAAATGTCAGATGTTCTAACAGAGGAGAAAACATCAAAACATGGAAACAAAATAAGAATCAAGTAATACAACTTCTAAGTCTTTAATAACTGAGCATCAAACATTACTAACTAAAATAGATAAAAACAATTATAGGTTTAAAGACTTCAAAGTAAAGAATGATAGCACTTTTGAAAAAGTTCGATAATGAAGAGTGAGGAAAAAATAGTTAAAACATGAATTAAAAGAGTATAAGGAGAATTCTATATAGATATAATGGTCACCACTAAAGAATAGCTATGTACACGTGTATGCACAAAACAATGACAATACACAACATAGTGAAAGTCTCTTAAAGAAGATGCTGATAGTGTATCACAAAGTAACAATTTTCTGTGGTATATGAATGTCACACAGCAAAGTTATCTCAAAATGCTAAAATAAAGATTTGAGTAATAGGCCACCAGGATAACCACATAAAACAAAGCAGAGGTCTTTATTGGACCGAGTGGATTTTGGAGTAAAACTCATTGAACAACACAAAGAAGAATAACATTATCACAGAAGTTAAAATTCATAATATAAATGTAACAGTTAAAAATCTTTGTAATGTTGCAGTAATTACTTAAAGCAGAAATTGTAGGACATAAAAGAATATACAGAATTATTGGTATCAAATGGTTTCTATCACATGTTCTAAGATGGATCGAGTGAACAAAGACTGAAAAGATAGAGAAAATTTCACACTCTGCTCAAAACACAAAAGCTCCAACACCTCCACAGGCGCATTTCCAAAACTGTAATGGAGCAGATTCCCATGCTTGCTAGCTTTCTCAGAGCCTAAAAAATAATCATGACTTCCAAGAATTATTTTTTTACAAAGCAAATGCAGCATTAATACAAAAAACTCTCTGGAATGAACTGCATATAAATTGATAACTATGGCTATCAATGGTAAATATTACCACATAGAATTCAACATTATATGAGTTACACAAGACTATAGCATGAGTTTTTTTAATGAAAGAATTCTTCACAATATTTTTTTGGAATATCCAGTGCCTGAAACATTTGTTATTTCTTTTCTTTTTGCTTTTTCTTTGGAAACATTCACTTAACTACCTAGCTTGAAATATTTGATTAATTGTAATCAACCATAGAAATCAGATGGTACTACAGAATGTTCAGAGTTATCCCTCCTACCTAGCTGCTTCCTTGTACCCAATAATTATCTGTTCAGGCTACTTATCATTCTATTCCCAGGCTGGAAGCTGCTTTCTACCCTTTATTTCCATGAGATCAACTGACAGATACATTTAACAAAGCTGCAATATTGATTCTAGAAAGACAAAAGAGCATTAAAGTATTAATAAATATTGTTTTAAAATAGCAAATTTAAACTATATATAGATATGCATATACATCAGGTCACTAATACTTCTGTTTGCAAACAATTCATTTTTCAAATAAAAGCATTTGACAAAATTTTGTTTTTGTTTGCAAATTCCACATCAGGGGAAAAACACAGTCATGGCCATCTTCTCCACACAAACACAAATGCAACCATCTTCCCCCAAATCATAAAACAAATTAAGTTTGTAAACCGAGGTACCATTGTATATCACATACAATAAGTAGGAAGTGCAATAATAGTTTTTGCTACTTGTCAAATTGTATTGCTGGCACTAGCCAAAACATTAGAAAAAGAGTTCTAAAACTTTCAAAAAGGAGAGAAAATTACCACTATTTTATTCATTAAATGTATAACTGGAATCCCAAACGAACTCAGGAAATAACAAAACTAACATATAGAATTGCATAACTTTTGCACATGCTCAGAAGCCAGCTAGAAGATACAATGAAAGGAATTCCATCATTTACAACAGCAATACAAAAAAGCAGTATGCCTGGAAATGAACTTAACAAGAAACTATAATACTTATTTGAGCAACTCTTTAAAATACTCCTGTTGGGCCTGATGATGGATATAAATAAATTATAAAGCTTAATCTTCATTGAATAACCAGCACTTGCAAAATATATATTCCTCCAAAGATAATTTAAAGAAAGTTGGATAAAAACTTTCTAGCTTTTTTCACAACTAGGATCTTGGGGACCACAAATTATAAATTGAGTCCAGGGGACATCCAAGGCTGTCTTTGTCCTGCCCCTTGAGCCAGGTTGGAGGGGGGAAACACCCTGCCCTTTTCTGGTCACGGCTGGAAGTCCTGGGGATAATGACTGCTGCGGCACTCACAAGGCAATGTAAGACCTGTGAATATGATAAGGCACCTGGGGAAATTACAGCTTCCTCACTGCCCCCTGTCTTGTCCTTGCAAGAATGCTTTATTCTTACCAGCCCAATGTAGTCACCATTACCTTTCCCAGAAACATCCACGGCCCTTCACGCCTTGTCCCTGACACAGGTGCAATCAATAAATACCAGGATTCTGGCTGCCTCGGGGCCTTTTGCTCCCTGTGTACAGCTGGTCATCCCAGATTGCTGTTGCAGCACTATTTTGTCTCTTGCTCTTTATTCTCACCATGTACCAGAATACTTGGCAGGGGCTCACTGCAGGGTACCCCAATAACTGGCACCATGGAAAGGATCTCTGATACTAGGAGAGTTAGTTCTAAAGTTTACTTTGAAATATAATTTTTAAAAACTCAGAAAAAGTATATCAGTGAAGAAAGACTAGGTCTACTAAGTATTGAGCTGTACTACCAGTGTCGATAATAAAGCACCACATTGGCCAGTCAATCTTTCAATGGATCACTAGGAAAGAAAAGAAATTCCAGACACAGACACAAATGCTATAAATTCAATATATGATAGAGTATATTAGAGAGTTACATTTTTTCTTTTTTAATATGTAGTGTTGCTACCCCATATACTTTAGAAATGGCTAGTATTTAAAAATAAACAAAACTACAAACAAGCCCCAAAACAACAACAGCAAAAAATAAGTGTTGGCAAAGATACAGGGAAACTAGAAATCTATGCATTCTTGATGGGAATGTAAAATGCTACAGTCACTGTCAAAAACAGGCTGGCAGTTCCTAAAAATCTTTAAAATACAGTTATCATACTATCCAGTAATTGCACTTTGGGCTCTGTACCTTAAAGAGCTGAAGATGCATTTGTATACTCATGTTTATGGTAGCACTATTTACAAGAGCCAAAAGATAGAAGCAGTCCAAGGGTCTGTTGACAGGTGAATGGATAAGCAATATGTTGAATATACAAATAATGAAGTATTATTCAGCCTTTAAAAGGAGCAAGGTTCTGACATATGCTACAACATAGGTGAATTTTGAGGACATTATTCTAGTGAAATTGGCATCTCAAAAGGATACATATTATATGGTTACACTTAGATCATTTTCCTGCAGTGGTGAAATTCTTAAAGAGTGAAAGTACAGAGTCTGCCAAAAAATGTATACACTTCAGCAGTTCACCATACTAATAAATATCTGGAAGATATTGGCCACCACTTTGAGCACCTCTTGTAATTATGGAGGCCAAAGGTAACTTGCATTAATCTCATGATATTTCAACAAAGTTAGTACTAAAATATTTGTTGAAAGTTTTCTTTTCCTGATGTATAAATTTTTTGACACAATCTGTAGAATGGTTGTTGCCAGGTATTTTGATATGAAGTTCCAAAATTAAAAAACTGCTTTGCAGATGGATAGTGAGGATGGCTTCACAATAATATGAATCTACTTTATACCACTGAAAGATACACTTTAAAATAGTTAAGATATCTTCAGCAAGTGGCAAGCCAGTTTTTTCAGCACCATCTATTAAAGTGGCTATGTTTTTTCCAGTGAACTTCTTTGGCCCCTTTGTCAAAGGTAAGGTGGATGAGTGTGTTTGTGAATGTGGCTGCACTTTCCAGTCTATTCCACTGATCCTCAGGTCTGTTTTTTTTTTTTTGCCTGTACCATATTGATTTTATCACAGTAGCTTTGTAGTATAATTTCAGGTCAGGGATTGTGATGTCTTTGTTGCCCAGGATTGCTTTTGCTATTCTGGGTCTCGTCTGGTTCCAGATGAATTTTAGGAATGTTTTCTCTAGATCTGTGAGGTATTCTAATGGTGTTAAGTACTCATATTACGTGTTTTTTGAAACAAAAATCATACATGGAAAATAAAACAAGTAATAGCAATCTCGGAAAAATATTAAAACCATATTTCCTGTTATGGACCTGAAAAATGTCCAAATGAGTCAAAAGTAGTCTTAAGAGAAAAGTATATATCAATAAATACTTACATCAAAAAAGAAAAAGCACCTCAAATAAAAATCCTAATGTTACACTTAGGAACAAGAAAATAAAAAGATAAAGAAAAAAAATCGATACCTAAAGTTAGCAGAAGGAAGGAAATAACAAGACCTTAGAAAAACTAAATGAAATAAAGACTAGAAAAGATTGAAAAACATTTTTTTTTTTTACTTCAGAAAGCTAAAGGAAATTGAAAAGCCCTTAGACTAAGAAAGAAAAGACTCAAATAGAATAACATTTTAAAAAGGAATAGTTACAGCAATGTGTAAGGAGACTGAACTAGTAATTAACACTTTCTAATCAAAGGACATTCTAGAACCAACTGGCTTGACACTGAATTCTACAAAATGTTCATAAGGAACTAATACCAATGTCTCTAAAAGTCCTCAGAAATTGAAGAGGAGGAAATACTACCAGACACATCTCACCAGGCCAGCATTACCCTGATATCAGGCCTGACAATGATAAGAAGTAGATGAGAATTTTGAATATAAAAATTCACACTGTAAATAAATGGAATATTAAAATTAAAGATGGAGAAATTCTTTATTGCTTTGAAGTGAGGAAGGTCTTTCTAGACAGATTTCCCTATCTATAAATACACAGTGTAACCCTACAAATTTTACACGGTTTGTGAAGAGCTAAAAAGCAAAGACAGAGCAAGAAAAAACATTTGTGATCTCTCCTGAGACTAACTTCCTTAAGGATACAAGGAGTAGACAGTGATCATCTCCAACCCCCGGGAAAGAGACAAGAGCAGAGATGAGTGCTTTTCTAGCATCCTCTTTGGCCTCTTTCACCCCAGGCCACATGCCTCACCCCCCAACACCCCAACAAAAGCAATCTAAGGCAGCTTCAATCATCTGAACGGATTTCTTCCTGTTGTATCTCCTTGGTAGGGACAGTTCATGGATATCACACTTCACTGTCCTTTGTGCATTTGTCAGAGTTGATGTAGGGACAGGTAGTTGAAGCCAGATTGCCTACTTGCCAGTGCTCATTCAGCAGTGAATATCTCATTTCCATGAACAGGAATTCAACTTCCACCATCACTGGGTTCCTACTACCCTCAATATGTAAAAGTCAGCAAAGTACAGCTCAGCAGCCTAGAATCACCAATACCCTGCATATATTTTCTCTGAATACCACATATGACTACATCAAGTACACAATGGGTCCCCTAAATCAATATCTTCATCCCTGGGAGTACTGTATTGTCTTGGTCTTGATGACCTATTGCCTGTGCAGATGCTTGCTCTGAGAGGGGATGGACAGAACTCCACTCTTGAGGCTGGATGAATCTCATCTCTCCCGAACTGCTAGGTAAGGATACTCTGCTTCTGTCTTCTTTTGCAAGACACCGGCGCATCTCCTGTAATGGCTCAGCCCCTGGGAAAGAAAGGCATTCTGAAGCAATTTCTGCTTTGCTAGCAGAATTCTATAACGTAATGAGTTATAAATCAGACACAAGCTTAAATGTTTCACGGTTTTCCTTAAATGAGAAATCCAAAATATAAATAAAGATAAAGTTAAAAGACAGATAATAGGAAAAAGGAAAATAGGCTTTTTGAAAAGGAAGGAGACTGAGATATGGGGGGAGGATGGGTTAGGGGGAAGGGATGAAACAGAATTCAGAGGTGCTATGCCCATGTACCAACACTCCAAAATCTGCAATACAAGCCAATAAAAACTGAAAAATGAAAGAAAGAACAAGAGGTTGGATGATGCATTACTATATATTAACACATCACAGAGAAAATTAACACAGGGTATATTAATATTGCCCTGTTACAGATGTTACAGAGAATTGAGTTAAAATTTTATTGAACTGATTTCTTAAGCACATGTTTAATTTCAGGCCCTGAACATTATATTTTCAAATATGATTCTGACTTTTAGTTTTTTAATTGAAATTCTTTTCCCTCATTTTTTTTCTAAAATTATTTAAGAATAATTAGATAATTTGATTGAAATTATCTCTTCCCAACAATCTTTTGGTTTCAAGCAAGAAATCTGAGATAAAGCTTTCAGAAGGAATTGTACAAAATGCATTATTGAGGTCATATTGGTAAAATTTAAACTCAGCATTTTATTATCTTGTTAGGCACAGATAATTGAATATAAAAATGAAACATGCCACTGTCTTGCTGCTTTAAAGTTGTAAGGGAGTAATTTTATCAATTTCAGTAACGCTTAGATGTTAGAGTATATGGTCACAGGCAGGGAGAGGTCACTGAGGAAGGTTGTAAAAGTAAATTAAAATGATACAGCATTTCCTAGCTCTTTTGTACTTCATTTTCTTCATTTAGTTTTATTTTCCCAAATACTGTATTACTGTGCTACTGATTGTAATTTGAAAAAATTTAGCAATAACAGTTTTATAAGAGGATAGTCACTGAAAAGTTTCAAACTCTATGATTTGTAAAAACCAATTTCATTTGGCTGGTTTGTGGTTTTTTTAGAATCCACCTCTAAGGCTGGCAAAGACACATAGAAGTCTGCATTTTTATAGCTTCTCACTTGATGCAGATTCTGTTTTGGAGAACTGGGGAAACCATGGATGCAGACAATAACCATGGCAATTTAGACACTTCAAGAAAGAACATTGAGTTAATAAGTTAATAAAAGAGTAAGTCTAATCCAGCAAAACTGAAGTCAAATTTCCATATTAAGATTCAAATTATCTAATTTAGCTGTCAACAGTAGACAATTAATGTGAATGCCAAATCTATACTTACTGTAGTCATATGCCCTCCAGTCTAGTAAATTAATAAAAAGCCATTTATATCATATTTATGTGTAATATCACATTGTACACATAAGTAGAAGGGATCCTTTTAAAATTCAAGTGAGATCATGTCATTCCTCTGCACAGATAACTTGAATATCTCTGTAAAATGAATACCATGGTAAAAGTCCAAGTCCTTAGAATAATCTCCACTGTTGTCCGTAACCATAATCCTCTTCACCCCAGGTCCCCTCTGACCTCATATCTTGCTTGCTATCAATTACTGGTGAAGAATTAAATGTGCTAGGCATACCCACCTCAGGGCCTTTGAACATTCTGATCCTTCCACCTCCAGGGTTTTTCTTGGATGTATGCAATGAGTTGCCCCATCACTGCCTTCTAGTGTTAGTGTCAAGACCACCATTTTGTCGAGGCCATTCCTGCAGGATCTGTTTAACATGCAACGTCCACCCAATCCTCTTGACTCATGCAGTTCTCCATATTTACCACCATCTAAAATAGTGATGTTTAACATATCTGATTATTTGTTTCTTTCTTCACTGGGCTGTAAGCTCTAAGCTCTAGGAGGTTAGAAATTTGTGTCTGCTTTCATCACTGCAGTAGGCCAAATCCCTAACACATACTTCAATTAATATGTTTTAATAAGTCAAAAAATAATTTGAAGGCCTCTATTTCTAGTCTTATTGTATGCCATGCTTCCTGTCAATCCTCTCACTTAGAAATTTTGGGTGTAAGATGACAAACTACACAAAAACATAATCGGGTTCAGAAGAAAGTGAGGCATATCTTCATCTACTGAAAATTTAAGGGGAGACAAATATTAAAGAAAGTAATTGCCTTTCAAAATAACCAACAATTTGGGTTTTAATTCATTGCCAAATGAAAGGTAAAACTTGAGGCTGGATAAGCTAAAAATTTGAAATAGTTGAAAACTTGACTATATAAATCTACCTGTTAGCAAGCAAACTTTTTTTCCTTGAAAATGTAATGCCTATATAGGGATAAATTAAACAAATGAACTATTTTTCTTTGAACACAAATAAACATGAGTTTTTCGTTTTACACTGCTCCCTATATGACCTTAGAAACCTCAAAACAAGATTTTAACCTTCCCAGATGAATGATAATCCTGCCACACAGCCACTGAGGACAATGCATCCTGAGCTTAATGAAAATCGATATGTACACACAGCACAATGAAACTTCAAGAGAGCAAGAGATTACCGGAAAGCCCAGATAGGAGAGAAGTGATACATTAATTATAGAGGACATCAAATCAAGCTTTGTATTATTTAAAGATAAATATAGACGCTAGGAAACAGGAGAATAATATCAAAATCTGAGAGAATATAAATGTTGACTTATAATTAATAATCCCAGCCGCCTCTTTAAGAATAAGTGAGACTTAAAAGAATTTTCAGATAAATCAGAACTGATAGTATCTTTACAACTGATTAAACTTCAATAACAATTTTTGAAAAGATTTACATTTTCACCTAAATTAAATTTGGAGAGTGAAGTTGAGGTATAAGAAGAAATGATAAACCAGTAGACATCAGCAATACAGTTATCCCAGCTCTCTTTCTATGTACATACATATATTTTCCCTTCTTTCTTTCTTTTTCTCCTTTGTTCCATTCCTGTTCTTTTGACCAATTTTGCATGCTTATATCTGGTAATGTGAACAACTAATTTGAAGACAACAATATACAGTATAACAACCATTGGTGAATTCTTAACATCTTGTTTAGTGACTCAGAGAGATTTAGTGAATCTCTCTGAAACATATCTCTAATTTTTTAAAATTATCTTTTATTATCTTTAATGGTTCAATCAATCTTGCATTCCTACATCTGGTAATCTGAGCAACTTTGTTGAAGATAACATATGTAATATAACAACCACTGTTAATTTCTATTATTTTGTTTTGAAATCCTGTATCATTTTTATTGCTTATGTGTTGTTTTGTTTTTATCTATGTTGTTGCTGTTTTGTTATTTTTTAATTCTCTTTAAAATAAAAAAAGAAGAAATGATATTGCCAAACTGGAAAGTCAATTTAAGCAGATATTTAACGTATGAAATAGTGATAATAATGGTGAATTTTATGATTAAAATATGAGACTAGATTAAAAGATTTGAATACAGCAGAAGTTGGAATAGATTTTTGTTATCATAGTTAAAACACTTCTATTATCCTCATGTTGACTGGGAAGGAAAAAGAGCAATGAAAAACATTAGAATTTCTCATACTTTGGAAAGCAGACTATCTGATGAGAATTTCAAAAAGAATTTTTAAAATGTCAATTATAAGAGAGGGTGAAAGAGGAGAAAAAAGACTAGAGTAATCCAAAATGAAGCAGAAAAGTTGTAAAAGAATAAACAGAATTGAAGTGTAAGTAGAACAAATGAAAAACAGAGAAATAATTTCAAGTATATCAATTGAAACAAGTTTAATAACCTCAGATATACAGTTAAAATAGAGAATAATATTTAGGATTTAAAAAATAATAATTTTACTCAGAAAGTACTAAAGAAAAATTCCAGATGTACATTATGTAAAAGAGACAGATTAAAAACCTAGAAAAAGTTAACTTTAAGGTGAAAATTTGGGAAATGGTATCACTATTAAATTCTAACCAAAAATATCCAATATATAAGGTAATGGGGCTGGGGATTTAGCTCAGCGGCATAGCGCTTTCCTGGTAAGCGCAAGGTTGTGAGTTCGATTCCCAGTACCGGGAAAAAAAAACAACAAAACCCCAAAAATCCAATATAAAGGGTAAGGTGAACACTAAGAAATAATTTCCAGATGGGAAGGAAGAAAGGCACTGAATAGTGATAGAAGTTAAAATGGACCTGAATAATATGGCACTTCTAATCGTACATGAATCAAGTGATGGGCAATACCATAACAATGTGTGGAATTTCAGTATGCTCCTAAGCAATTATCCAATCAGGCAGACAACACAGAAGCAGTGTATAGATGTATAGCTTATTTAGTAGGCACATATAAAACAGCACCTACTAGAAAATACACAACAAGGGCCACTAATAAAAATTGACCAAAACTTAATGCACAAAAATAGAAGCAATAAAATTTTATTGCAATCACGCAGAATGTATGCTTTGATCACACCTCAATTAAGGTATTTATAATAAAAAGTTAATTGAAAATAGAAATTGTAAGACATTTCCAAGGAAGTTAGACATTGACTCATACATTATGATAAATAGTAATGAAAATATTACGTATCAACTTTATATGAACCTGCTTCAACAGAAATTCAAGGAATAAATGCTTATATTGCCAAGGAAAATGTTCTGAACTCTAAAAAATAAGTCTCTTCAACTGGCTTCAATCTACTTCTTCCAGATCAAAAAAGCAGGTGTGGGCAGGAGAAGCCCCATGTTAAGATGAAAGCAGCAACTAACTAATTAAATTAATGAATAAAGCAAGGGACATAGGAAAATAATGATATAGACTGGTAAACAAGTTAACGTAAAAAGAAACAAGACCAGCAAAGCTGCATTCTCATCCCTAGAAACCCTAATTACTTGGAAAAATCTTACGTGAACCTAAAAATATGAATAATAAAAAGATACATAAATGAAGAAGCAACAGAAGTTTTAAAGTAATTATAGCTACATGGCAGTTAATTTGAAAATTTATGGACCATGCACAATTTTTTCTAGAAACATAGAACTGCCCAAGATAAACTTCAGAAGAAATAGGAAAAACAAAATGGATAAAAAGTTCAATATAGTTCATTCATGCTTTTTAAAGTCTTATTTTGTCTCTCTTTTTTTTTTAACAGTACCGGGGATCAAACTCATGACCTTGCACTTGCCAGGCAGGCACTTGTGTCTCTGAGCTATATCCTCAGCCCTTGTCTCAGTTTCAGTGTCTTGTTTCTATGCTGTTCTGTAGTCAAACAAGCATCACTGTGTCTCTTAGAGTTTACTTTCTTCAGGAAACCATGTCAAGCAGTCTTAATAACTGAGTAATGTTGACTTTCTGTCCATTTTCTCATATTTCAATCAACTTTCTATTTCTATTTTTCTTGTTCATTGAATTTTTCAGTTTCAAATACACAATTTCAAATGTTTTTAAATGACCTCAATTCTTTTTAAAGTAGGCTTAAGTCTACTTGGAGTGCTGTTTAAAAGTTTCTTCCTTTTTGGAGGGGGCCAGAGAGAGTTGCTTTAGATGGATGGTAATGAATCTTTTTCTTTCTGATGTCTTGTAATACTAAGCTGTGTAAGTTGTCTTCCAGGACCACAAACACTACTTTCTGTTCTCTTTACCTTCAACACCCCATTATTAAAGGGCACCTCCATCCTTCTTCTTATATATACTTTTCTTTTCCTGAAACCATTTCACCCTAAATTGCCTGTACTAAAAATTAATTAACTATTGTTTATTGATCTATTTCTAGGGATTTCCCTAGTAATGACAAATTTCTTATAATCACTTAGATCATTATTGACTCTCTCATTGACTCTTCTCGCTCTGTCCCCTGCACTTTTTCTTTTCCTCCCCTCCCTTGCTGGAATCACATGGTGACATGAGAGTGACAGCATTTCTTCCTTAGAATTTGGAGTTTAAAATTTTTCTATGTAAATTAATTTTGAAGTGTGCACATTATTAGATTTCACCTTATAGAAAGTAGTTTTTTGTTGTTTTGTTTGTTTTTCTAATTTTATATTGCTTTTCCAGGAAATGTTGAGATAAATGGAGTAAGGCAGCTGCCACTTCTCATCTAAGAAGTCACCAGGATTAAACTTGCACAGCAGCTAAGGAAGGCATTGGTCCTTGGGGTACCACAGGCCAAGGCAGCACTCACAGGGGACAGCTTGCTTTCAACATTATGTAAGAATAAACCAAGTATAGGAGATTGATAGTCTAAGAGAAATGCAGAAGATGTTTTATGACAGAATAAAAATCCTGTCAGCAAAGGCATCAAAATTAATCCTAACTTAAATGTGTGAATAGAAGTCCTAAAATCTTTATCAACCAAATCAGAGAATTTAAGATATAAACAACTCACTTTTTCCACATTCATAAAGATTAACTTAGGTAGTAAATTAAGAGTCCATTTTTATATTTTTAATCACTTTTGTTTCTCTAAAAGTAATTTCTTCAAATTCTGCAATATTAAAAACCTGCAAGCATAACAGAGGATGTCACACATGCACCCCTTACCTTTCTACTGGAAATTTTACCTTTAGCTTAATAGTAGCTGGCTGTGCATCTTGTACCTTTCCCTAAGTGATACAGGAATCAATCTTTGTGTTTACTCACTTGATATGATGAAAGGCAAGGTGTGTGCACATGTGCAAAAGTGTCAAACCAGGTTTTACACCCACATTATCATTCATGGAACAATTTTTGCATATGTTTACCTTAGCATCATAGAAGGTCCAGTAGATTCACAACACTTCAAAATTTGTTAAAACTTTTTTCTTTTGATTTTTCTTGTGGAAGTAGCCTCATTCATTACAATGGCACATGAAAAATCAGATTTGCAAGTTTTGAAGGAGGTCAGCAGTGAATCATCAAATTACTCATGCATGGATGAAGATGATGCATTATGATAAAATTCACGCTTTCATCATAGAAGAGTGGTGTGGGTGGATGATGTTGTTGATGATGATGATGATGATGACTTTGATGTTGGTCATATGAGCGAAAGTCCATGTGACAGTGATATGGAGCAAGAATTGACTGACATAGACATAGGGGATGCAGAATTCCTTGACTCAACTGATGAAGATAACAGCAATGTGATCTACATATTTGATATGATATACATATTTGATGATATACAATTTGACTAGTTAAAATATGGCAAAATGATATACATATTTGATGATATACATATTTGACTAGTTAAAATATGGCAAAATGACCACACAACCAAATGGAATGACCCAACGTTAGAACTATGTCTGCAAATACAGCGAGGTTTTTTTTCAGTGGTGAAAGGTATTTAGCAAAAAGCCATCACTGCCATTCAATCTTGGAAATTGTAATAGATGAAGTGTTACAAGATACTGTGAAACACATAATGCCTGAAATGCAAGTAATATGCTCCATAGGCACCAATAGCCATACTTAAAGTATATTTATTATGATACTTTACTAGCTGAACTGAAAGCATTCTTAGGTCTGCTGTACATAGAAGGATTTCTCATGATGATCTCCAGAATGTAAAACACTAATGAAAGGCAATGCTTGCAAAATATGGCATAAAAATTTAGGCCCTTGTAGATGCAAAGACTTATTATGCTTTCAATTTAGACATTTATCCTAGAACTCGGCCTTCAGGTCCTTATTTATATAGTAATAAAACAAATGATGTTGTGAACTGACTTGTTGCTTCTATCTCCCAAACTGATCAGAATGTGACATTTGACAGTTGGCCTACTGGTTTCCAACTGGCATTACATTTGCTAACAGAGCACAAGTTGATTAGTGCAGGAACTATAAACAGGAGCAGACAAGAAATTCTAAATAAAATACTGCAATTTTAAAACAGAGAGTTGTATAGTATACTGTTTGAATTTCAGAAAGATTTATATTGGCCTTGTACGTGGCAAAGAAAAACAGACATACTGCTGATTTCTTTGCTTTCTTTCATTCTTTCTTTTTTTGGTACTGGGAATTGAACTCATGACTTCATGCTTGCCAGGCAGGCACTGTCTTGCTGAGCTGTATCCCTGGCCTAGTACTAGTGATGTCAACATTGGACCATAATGGAAATATTGATAGGGAATTGACAAAATGGGAACCTGAGATGGAAACTCTACAACAAAACAAAAGGTGGGGTAGATGTTGTTGATGAGTTTTGCAGCAACTATGATGTCACTTGAAACACAGAACTGGCCAGTTGTTGTGTTTTACTCAATCTTAAACATGTATGGCATAAATAGTTTGATGATTTTCCAAGAAAATGACAAGTGAAAAATACCACAGAGAAATGTTTTTAGAATATTGGGACAGGAGCTCATAAGAGATCATTCACAGCAGAGGAAAATCAATGCAAAACAATTGCGGACCACACTAGGGTGCTGACAGGTGAACAGACAGGTGCAGCATCCCAAAGACCTCATATAACAAAAGAAAAACCAAAAAGAAGTCAGCTGTGCTCTACAACAAATAACAGGAAAACAAAACATACCTGCTACCAGTGTAAGCAATACTTGTGTATGGAACATGCAGTTTTCATGGGTGAAGACTGCCTTGGGTATGACAATTGAAGCAAAGACTATTTTTGTTGTAGATTTCTATTGATATATTCATTGTAGATTTCTGTTGGTATTTTCCTTTATTTCTGATAATTTCTCTAAAGTTTTGTAAGCAAGTAAACAGCTGATAGGAAATGTTGAAGTCTATTCTAAGCACTGATTATATACTCGATATTTTATTTTATTGATATCTTACTTCCCTGCTAAGTGTACATTGTACAACACAGTAGGAAGCTCTTGACAAAACAGGAAGAAAGGACAGATGACAAGAACTGCCTGACACATAGGAAAGGAAACCTAAGCACATGTGCTGTCATTGTAAGCAGGATGTGTGCGTAGAACAGCCTTGGGTATGACAGTTGAAGCAAAGATTCTTTCTGTGGTAGCCTTTTATTTGTATTTACATTGCAGCTCACACAGGTTTTTATTTCTGATCCTATCTCTTAGGTTTTTAAGTAAGCACACCATTGATGTGAAAATGTTGAGGTCTATTCGAAGCACTCATTACATATTTGATTTTTTTATTTATTGATATTTTATTTTCTTATATTTTGATGTGATTATTTAAGTACAGATTTTTTTGTGAAGTGCTTTTAGTATTTTCATTGAATTTCATATGGGGATTTATTTCTCATGGTACCGTTTAGGTTTTCTAAGCAAGTACCCAGCTAGGTGCATTACCCATTTATTCTAAATGAGCAATACTTATTCAGAATTTAGCACTTTATTGATATTTTATGTTCCTTTTAACTACATATTGCATAATAAAATAAGAAAACTCCTGTCCAAACCAAGACCAACCACATGTTGGATACGTCCTAAAAAAAAGGGCAGGAAAGCAAAATACATGTGCTCTCAGTGTAAGTGATACATGTGTATGGAATGTCAGGCTGTCATCTATGAAGGCTGCTTTATATGTGATAATTAAAGAGAAGATGATTTTTCTTATAGTGTGATAATGATATTTTCATTGCAGTTCATATATGAATGTGTTTCTGTTGTTCTTTTTTAGACTGTACTGCAAAAACCAGTTGATGTTGAAAATTTTGATGCTTCTTTATAAATGCTCAATAAATATTAAAAATATAACATCTTATTTTGTGATTTTTTTCCTTTAAAACACTCATTGTTTAATATAATAAAACTCATGAAATTAAAATTAATAATTCATCAATAGGAATATTCTAAAGAATAAACATGATGTGACACTCCCACGGTTATGCTGTGAAATGGCAAAATGTATATTAGGTTCCTTAAATGAATAGGAAAAAAGGGAGATTGGCCACCATAGAAATGTCACCTAATTAAGTATATGAAGATATAGCATAAGGGAGACAGGATAGAGAAGGAAATCGTGATAGAGGACAACCCTTTCTTTTGTACCTTTATTTTCAAAGTACTTGTAAAATCATCTAAACTTAGAGGCCCAAAATGAGTAACAGCAGAAATTTGCTTTGCTTCTTTTTACTTCTTGAAATCTAATTACATTTATCCTGAGTTTTCTCTATATTAAAAAACTTTATCATAAGAAAAAAAGATGTCAACCCCAACCCATTTGACAAAGATACCACCTTTCTTTTTATATATGGACCCAAGAATTTATCTTTACCCTTATTTTTGTTATGGGTAGCTAGTGAAGTAATTGTGGAACATTTTACAAATTAAAAATTCTGTAAGGAATGCCTTATGAAAACAATACTTCTTCTAAATGGAGACTGCAGTTGATGATTGAAATTCTGGCTAAATGCTTTTCTGCAGGTATTTAGTACTGAACAAATAAAAGGAAAATCTAAGTTGCTAGTTTACTTAGATATTCCTACTATAATCAGCTTTGTAGCTAATTATGACTAAGAAGCTGGATCATTTTTTCCTAAATAAAAGCAAATCTATCATGATAAACAATAAAATATGATTAAAATATCTAGTAATTGATATCTTAGAAATTACATTTTCTAGAAAATTAAAAATTGTGTCCCAAACAATGTAATCAGTATTAGTACCTTAAATATTATAAAAGTGAATATACAGATTCTAAAATTACAAAGTATATGCAAAGAGAATTCCTCAGAACTATCTCAGCTTCATGCTGTCAGAGTGAAGTACTGGAGTGGTAGTCAGGAAGAAAACAAAATGAGCTCTCTTAAATTGACACCTGCAATAAACGTAGGTCTAGTTACTGCAGGCAGCTCTTGTTTTCTATACCAGCTCTGAGGTTTTCCCCCTAAAGAAAGGCAATCATTTTCTTTTTCTTTACTTGTCTAACAAATTCACCTCTAAGAGAAAACTACTATGAAAGACATTTGTAATATGCCTCCGACATTTCATGAGATCCCAATATTTCAGTAAGAAATTATATGACTATTCTTTTTAAGACAAAATGTACTTCAAAGTTCCATAGAATCCAAATCTGAAGTTCAAACTTATATTAAATTAAAGGAGCAATTAATAACTCATTAAATATCAACCTTGTATAATAGATGATGGGAAAATAATTGAAATGTAGTAAGTTAAATATTATAACAATGTAAAAATAGACTAAAGATATGCAATTCATTTTGCTATGTAGAAATCTTGAGAGAAAAGAGTACATGTTATTGTTTATCATTGAATTTATATCTCTATACCCAAAATATATTGTAAGGAACATAAATTATATTCTTCATCTTTGTGAGTGAGACTGAGAATCCTTTCCATATGTTTCATTTTCACTTTTCATTTGTGGAAAATATTATTTTAGTATACTTATTTGACTATTGAGTTACACATGATTTTGTATTAGTTTGTACGTTTCAAGTCTGCCATGCATTCGAGCATATTTTCCAGTGTAGGTCTTTTATTTTGTCATTTAAATTTTTAAAATATTTAACATGTCAGGTTTGTGATTCTTATGAATTGACAACTTGGTTAAGATAATCTTCCTTACCCAAGTACGTTAACTAAATTCATACAAATTTTCCCTTATTTTTATTTTCCTTTAACGTTTAAACATTTGAACCAAGGGAGTGTGCTCCAAATTAAAGAATAAGTGACCATCCTGGCTTTTTAAAAATTGATTCTTCAAATCATTGTCCCCTTGTCCCAACTGATTTCATCATTAAACAGCATTGCTCCTATATCTTTCATTTGTGTTTACAATGATTACTTCATGGAAAACTATAATTTGTTCTGCTTCCAGATTGTGCATTATGTTTTAGTGATTTATTTTTTATAGTAGTAGACTATTTTAACTATTATATCTTTATTAATAGTTTTACTATCAAATTTTCTTTTTGTACCTTAGCAGACTCTATCTTTTCATCATTTCTTGTTATATGTTAGTGTTTGGAGACTGTATATAGCAACCAGACTTCTTGGAACTTCTTCCTGTAAGATTTCAAGCCTGTTCCTGCAAGTGGGTGCCTATGGCAAAATCAGAAAGCAGAAAGATGTGTGGTAAACTTTCTGGTTTCCAAGAGTGAGGAGAAGACGCATGATGTTTAGATTCTATGAACAGAAGAGCAATTTACCAATATTTACTGGCATGAAAGTGAGTGGTTCTATTTTGTCCTTTGCAATTCTTCAGTTTATTTGGTCTATCTGGATGTAGTTTGTTTGGAGTCCTATGTAGCTGCAAGTAGATGTTGGTGAGACTAGTTATTTGAAG
The DNA here is from genome assembly GCF_000276665.1 of Chinchilla lanigera. NCBI lineage: Eukaryota > Metazoa > Chordata > Mammalia > Rodentia > Chinchillidae > Chinchilla > Chinchilla lanigera. The sequence goes on from NW_004955502.1 coordinate 5,225,807, forward strand.
GATCAACTGAGTTCTACATTTGAGATAGATCATTTATATATTTGGCTGTCAGTTGATTCTGGATGACATATCAGAAGTCAATTGGATAGTGTCGACCAGACCACCCATATGACATGCCATGTAATCTGAGCTTCTCATAGCTCATCATGGGTTTCTGAGAAGAATCTCAAAGACTTGCTATCCTTAAAGCAAGAAGCACCAGACCAGAAAGCACTATGCCTTGAAATGATGCACCCTTCCCTTCTGTTGTATTTTGTGGTTAACATCTTCATGAAGAAGATTCATGCATGTTAGATAGCTTGGGATGCTATAAGAAAATGTCATAGAATGAGTAGCTTAAATAACAAGTACTTATTGCTCACAGTCCCACAGTTCTGGAAATACAAGATCAAGGCTCCTACAGTTGTGGTTTCTCATTATGGACAACTCTGACTTATAGATGGGTGCTCTTTGCTGTTGTCTCAACAGCTTTGATCTCTTTCTTTATAATAACACTAATCCTACTCTGATGTTATCATCTAAATTAAATTTTCTCCCTAATGTAATCACTTATAAATAACATCCATAGGGAGGAGGCGTGAACTTTGAAGGATCACAAACTGCAGAGAACCCTAAGTCCTGTAGTAGTAGTGAAAAGTTTCATTGTGGAAGAGTGTGGGAAATAGTAGATATTGTTGCAGATATTTCCACAAAATAAAATTTGTAATAAATAAGGTTTGGACATTTGAGCTTTTGTAGCAGTCTTTGGGAAATTTCCTGAAAGTCATGTCAAAAATGCAAGTAGGGGGCCCAACCATCGTGGTTTCCTGAAGTTTCTGTATTGTTGTACTTTTGAACAGTAGCAGCAAGTAGCACGTTTCTTTGATTTATATTCCTTTCACCCCTCTAACATCTTGAAAATTTCTACATTAATAAATATTTCTGTCTGAAGTAGCTAGAATCATATTGATTTTCCAGTCCAAATCCTAATGGATATTATATACAAATAGCTTTAGAAAACAGATGCTGAAAAATGAGTAATCTGAATAGATTAAATGACCTGGTCATACTTTCTTATATTGAAAGAAAATGATAATATCATTACCAGTAGGCTACTGTTAATCTATGGTCTACAAAGAAAAGTGATTTCTTAAAATTTTTCATTTAGTTCCCCAGAATGAAGATAAATTGAATGGATAACCAATGAGAAAGGAGAGTAGTTATAAAAATTGAACTTAATAGCAAAAATGATTATTTCAATACTATAGGTTTATAATCCCGGTATTTACTGCACTCAAGAGTCTGCAGAAAAAAGTGGTAAAACCAAGGCACCAAAAACTATGAAAGCATGAGTTTTTATGACTATTCTAAAACAATCCTTTTAGCAGTACAGACCATTTGAAAGCAAGAATCAAATGTAATGTTTGGTGGATGCTACAATGCTAATGCAAATGTTTAGTTGACTTTTAAATTAATGGGAAAAGGCATTTGAAAATGGAACCGATGTTGGCAAGGAGGGGAGTGGGAAAAAAGAGTAGGGCATGTTATGCATGTGTGCCAATTCCTACAATAGTGGTAACCATTATGTACTGCAGACATATATTACATTTGTAAAATAATTCCTTTAGAATTTAATAATAAAATCAAGCAGAACTTTAAAAAAATGGAGTGGGAGCATTTATGCAGGTTCGTGAATCTCAATATGTCTAATCTCTTCATTTCCTTGATGTTCCCTTGTTGTCTGTAACCACCCTATCTAAAGAGATCATCCTTTGTGAAGTGACATCATTTGAAGAAGTTACACTGTACAACATTTACGGGTTATTGTACCTACTAAAAAGCTAAGTTGAAGTCCATCCCTGCTACCTGTAAATAATTTCACTGGAAAGGGTATTTGCAGATATATTCAAGCTGAGATATGGTCGTACTAAATCAGGGTGGGCCCTGACTTAAGGTGACTGATGTCCTCCTGAAAAGAGACAAGTCAGTCCCTGACACAGACAGAGTGGGAAGATAGCGAGGGGAAGATGGATATAGAGAATGACATTGATTCCATAATTCCATGAACAGAAGTGGGACAGGGAAATATGTACCTAACATATTATTTCATTTTGTTTGTTTTATTAAATTTAATATTTTGCATTGATATTATAGGCAAATTAAATTACTTTTTTGTTTTGTGGATTTTGTTTCTAGATTTGGTAAAATGCAATATCACCCTTAACAAAATAAACTGAATAGAGCTTGGGCTTATTTTTGTTACACAAAGACAATAAGTGAGTACTAGAATTCTACAGTCTTGAAGTTTTGATTTTTCTTGAATCCTGATTTTTTCAACAAAAAATGGGATGCATATTTGTTTGCATGTGCACATATATGTTTTTGTGTATATTTGCAATGAGAAGAAAAATAAAAATTCTTTAGCAATGCTTTCAGTGTTACTAATATATTTTATATCCCATTAGAAGTACACGTTTATTTCATATTTTCATATCCATATTTTTAAATGGAGTTTTTAAATGTATTTTTAGAATTTTTAATTTATCTTTAGCTTTTAAAAATTTTTATTTGTGGTTATTCCTTGGTAAATTATATTTTAGTAGTTTACCTGTTTTGTCTTTATTAGGCTACTAAAAGATTTATCTAATTACTGATGAATTATTTATTTGGTCAACTTTCCAATTTTACTTATGTTTTTGTTTTTATTTTTATTTTTGTCTGTCATTCTTGACTTTATTATTTGCCCAGCTAAACTTCCTCAGCCAAATTCTGAACTAATTCAATTTCTTGTTTATATCTACTAATGTGTACTATGTATCTAATAATATAAATTTCCTGCAATAATATTTAGTACTACTTCATACAATGTATATTCTTTTTTCATCCTGTTTTGTTTTGAGACCGGCTATCACAATGTAATTCAGCACTTGATCCTAGCCAAAAGGCTGAGAAACAATTGCTATGTAATTCAGGCTGGGTTTCAACTCACTATGTAGCCCACGTTGGCCTTGAGCTCACAGAAATCTTCCTTCCTCAGCCTCCCAGGTGCTGAGATTATAGCCGTGTGCCACGATACCTGGCTATGTATTCACTTAGTATGTTTTATCTAAGCATATAAAAGGAAAATGGTGTCTATAAACTTGTGAGAAATACATTTGTTCACATTTATTGATGATATTTAGATTCTTACAGTTCCATATAATATGTTATATAATCTCTTACAATGATGTGGAAGATTATCTGCTATTATTCAATGTCTCTTGACAGGTCCTCTCATATGATTTATACAGTACATCTTTGTCCTTAGTAATATTCATTAGGTTCAGTAGTCTTTACTGTGGAATATTACATTTTATTCTCTTCTATTTTATGGAAAAAAAGATAAAATAAACTTTCATAACAAAATAATAGTAGAATAACAATAATAATACATTGTATATTGTTATGTTTAAAGCTGTTGCTCACTGTACAAGATAGGGGCATAAAAATTTCTCCAATTGATATTAGCACAAACTGTCCTTTTTAAGGAACTAAGAGACATTAATAGTATAACTCACTTGCATTTTCCCTTTTCCCTACTGTCCTTTTCCCTTTCACCCACCCTAGTTCCTTTTGAACAGTTTCTTCCCAAGTAACAATATCTATTGTACATTTTAGACTTTATTTACTTGTTCAGTTTCTCACAACAGGGAGACAATACCATGTTTACACAGGTGAGTCTGATTTATTTCACTTATGTGTGTGGTCTCAAGTTGCATCCATTTACCTCTAAAAGTTTCAAATTTATCCTTCTTTACGACTGAGTAGTACTCTATTGTATAAAAATGCCACATCTTTTTTATTCATTCTTCTCTTGATGGGCATTTGTGTTGTTTTCAAGATTTAGCTATGACAAATTGTGCTGCTATAAACATGGGTGCATATATATCCCTCTGGTATGATGATTTTAATTGTTCTGGGAAAATACCCAGAAGGGGAATGGCTAGGTCAAATGGGACATATAATCCTAGTTTTCTGAGGAATCTCCACACTGATTTCCACAGAGGTTGTACCAGTCTACACACTTACTAATAGTGAGAAAGATTCCTTTTTCCTCGAAGCCCCTCCAGCGTTTGCTACTGATTGATTTCTTAATCATACCCATTTTTTCTGGGGTGGAATGGAATCTCAGTGTTTTAATTTGCATCTCTTAAGTGACAAATAATGTTAAACTTTTTTTGAATATTTATTTGCCATTTATATTTCTTCATCTGAGTCATATATACACACCTCAGATGCCATTTTTAGATTAAGTCTTTGAATTTGGGGATTTTGATTTTTCTCAATTCTTTATATATTCTAAGTAGAAGGCCTTTGTATGAGGGACAATTAGCTAAAATGTTTACCACTCTTTGGGCTGTCTTTTTACTTTGTGGGTGATTTCTTTTACTGTGCAAAATCTTTTTAATAAGATGAGATTCCAGTTTTTGACTTTTTGAAGTATTTCCCATGCAGTCTCAGTTTTTTTTATGAAGTCCCTCTCTACTTACACCTATGTTTTCAAGATTTCTATGTAATTTCTCTTCCTGTAGGTTTAGTATTTCTGTTTTAATACTTTTGATGCACATTTTGACTTTAGTTTAGTTCATGGTGATAGACACTGGTCTAGTTTTAGTCTTGGGCATGTGGAAAGCCAGTTTTTACAGCACCATTTATTACAGAGGCTTTTTTTTTGAACACGTTTGACCCCTTTGTTAAAGATAAAGTGGCAGAGTGTGTTTGTAGTTGTGACTGCATCTTCTAAAATATTCCACTGGGCCTCAGCTCTTTATTTGCTAGTACTGTGCTGATTTTATCACAGTAGCTTTATAATATAATTTCAAGTCAGGGATTGTGATGCCTCCTGCCTTTCCTTTGTTGCCCAGGATTGTCTTTGCAATTCTGAGTCTCTTCTGTTTCCAAATGAATTTTAGGAAACTTTTCTCTAGATGTGAGGTATGCTAATTGAATTTTGATCAGTATTGCATTTAATCCCAACAATTTTGGGAGTATGGCCATTTTCACAATGTTGATTCTTCCTATACAGGAGCAAGGGATATCTTTCCATTTTCTGATATCCTCCTGAGCTCCTTTTTCAGAGTATTGTTATTTTTAATATATAGATCTTTTGCTTCCATTGTTAGATTGATTCCTAGGTATTTCAATTTTTTGGATGTTATTGTGAAGGGTGTGATTTTCTTAATTTTTCTCTCAGTGAGCTTGTTCATGTACAGGAATGATATTGATTTTTTGAGTGTTGACTTGAAATCTAGCTATGCTACTGAATTTGATTATTAAATCTAGAAGTCTTCTGTGGAGTTTTGGGGGTCTTTTCTGCAGAGTATCATGTCATTTGTGAATAATGATAGTTTGACTTCTTCCTTTCCTATCCTTATTCCTTTTATTTCTCTCTTTGTCTAATTGCTCTGGCTAGTGTTTCCAGAAGTGTAATGAATAGGAGTGGTGACAGTGGATATCCTTGTCATGTTCCGATTTCCAAGTGAAAGTTTTCAGGTATTGTGCATTTAATACAATGATCTCTGTTGCTTTGTTATAGATGGCTTTTATCAGATTGAGATAAAGACCATCTGTTCCAATTTTCTGTAGAGTTTTCATCATGAATAAGTGCTGCAGTTTATCCAAAACCTTTCTTTGCCTCTGTTGGGATGATCATGTAATTTTTGTCTATGGCTTTGTTGATATGTTGTATTATATTTATTGATTTACATATGTTTAAACATCACTGCATTCCTATCCCACTTGGTCATGGTGTTGCCATCTTCTTGATGATTTGCTGCATTCTATTTGCTCATATCTTAATGAATATTTTTGCATCTATGTTCATTAGGGAGATTGGTCTCAAGTTCTCTTTTCTGGTTGGGTCTTTCTCTGTTTTGGTATCAGAGTAATACTTCAGGAATGAGTTAGGGAGAATTGCTTCCCTTTTAATTTCATTAAAGAGTTTGAGGAGTACTGATATTAATTTTTCTCCAAATTTCTTATAGAATTCAGCAGTGAATCCGTCATGACCTGGGCTATTCTTTGTTGATATATTTTTAACTATGATTTCAATTTCATTTACTGATATTGAGTTATTTAGAATTTTATATCTTTTTGATTCAGCTTTGGTAATTCATATGTATCTAGGAATCTGGCCATTTCTTTTGTGTTTTCCAGCCTGTGACAGTAAAGGTTTCCAAAGTGCTGATAATCTTTTGAATCTCCACTGGATCTGAACTTATTTCACACTTGTCACTCTTCCTTACATGAATTTTATTACTTTCCCTCCTTTTTTTTTGGATAAGATTGGCTATAGGTTTATCAATTTTATTTATTCTTTCAAGAAATGAATTCTTCGATTCATTAATTCTTTATATTGTTTACTTTGTCTCAATTGCATTTATTTGTGCTTTGTTCTTTATAATTTCCTCCCATCTTTGGGCTTTGGGTTTGACTTGCTCTTCTTTTTCTAGAAGCTTGAAGTACAACATGAGGTTGTTTATTTGTCCTCATTCTGCTTATGGATGTGACAATTCACTGCTATAAGTTTCCCTCTTACAATTGCTTTCATTGTGTCTCATAAGTTCTGGTATGTTGTATCTGCATTCTTGTTTAGTTGTAGATACTCTTTAATTTCTTCATTATTTCTTCTGTGATGCATTGGTTGTTTAGAAGGGCACTATTTACTTTCCATGTGTTTATGGAGTTTTTGCAGTTTCTTTTGCCATTTTTTCCAATTTCTTTCCACTAGGGTTAGATAGTGTGCAAGGGATAATTTTTCAATTCCTTTGCATTTACTTAAGCTTGTTCTATGGGCTAGTATATGGTCTATTTTAGAGAACATTCCATTTGTAGCTGAGAAAAACGTGTATTCTGATGTTGGATGGAACACTCTGGCAACATCTACTAAGTCCATTTGTTCACAGACTTGATTTACTTCTGATATTTCCTTGCTAATTTTTTGTGTGGTTCATTAATCCATTTGTGATAGTTGGGCATTAAGTTTTCTCATACAATTGTGCTATTGTTCATTTGATTTTTAATGTCTACTAATAAATGTCTTATATAGTTGTGTGTGTCTGTATTTGGTGCATACATATTTATGATTGTTATCTCTTCCTCTTGAAGTTTTCCCCTAACAAGGATGTAGTGACCTTGTTTACCTCTTGATCATTCTTGGTTTGAAGTTCACTTTGTCTGCAAACAAAATACCTACTCCTGCTTTTTTTTAGGTTCCTGCTGCATGGAGTATTTTTCCTCCTTTGACTTTTAATCCATAAATTTCTTTTTTTGTGTTAAATGTGTTTCTTGCATACAGCGTATTATTAGACCTCCTTTCTTGATCCATTCTGTCAGTTGGTTTCTTTAAATTGGTGAATTCAGGCCATTTACATTGATGGTTATAACTGGTATTTCTTTGTTTATCTTCTTCACGTTGTTTTCCTGCTGTTGCTTCCCTATTTTTCTCCTCTGTTTAACTGCTTGTCTTAATTGGTGGTTTCTTTCTGTTGTTTTTCTTGGAAATATGGTCATTCTAATGTCTGTCTAGAATGCCTTTCAAGTGTTGGTTTGTTGGTCATGAATTTCTTGTTGTGGAAGTATCTTATTTCTCCATTAAATTTAAGCTGGGTTTGCAGGGTATATCAATCTGGGTTGCAAGTTGTTTCCTTTCAGGACTTGGAATACTTAACTCTCAGCTCTTCTTGACTTGATGGTTTGTGTTGAGAAGTCTGTTGTGACTCTGATGACTATTCCACTATAGATGATCTTTTTTTTGTTCTAACAGGTTTTAATATTTTGTTCTTGTGCTGAATTTATGGGATCTTGATGATTATAGTCTGGATGTAGTCTTGTTTTGGTTTTGGGTAATTAAAGTTCTATATGCTTCACCTCTATGTATGTTAGATTCTTTCCCCATGCTTCAGAAATTTTTTATTACTTCTGTGTATATTTTTATGTTGTTTGTGTTGCCTCTTTCTTTTTTATTGATACCAATTGTTCTTACATTATTTTTCTTTGTATCATCTTGCAGTTGTTGAATTGTTTCATCCTAATCTTTTGTTATTTTCAAGAGATCTTTTCATTTCATGATCCCTAGCTGAGATCCTGTCTCTATTTTCAGTTTGATTCAAGTGGTTTTTGTCAGCTTTTAATGGAATTTTAATTTTCTGGTTATGTGTTTGAATCTGTTTCATGCATTGTATTTTTTTCTTATATTGATCATTCACAGTTTCCATTTTCTTCCTGTCATCATCTCTTTTTAATCTATTACTACTCTAGATTTGCTGAACAATTCCTTTATAAATGTTGACATTTCTTTTTTTACCTGAGATTTTTTTTTTCTGATCTGCTTTCCACTATAGCCTCACAGATTTATTTCTTTACTTCCATTGCTATCATTTCATAAATGTCAGATGTGTGTCTTCCATTTTCCTCTAACTTCTGTCCTGGACTTATTCTGGGTGGGCTGGAGGTCTGATTTTGCATTTTGTTTCTGTGTCTTGTCATTTTCTATTTCAAAAGTTCCTGTTTTCTTGTTTGATACTGGTAAATTTTTATAGTAGGTAGCTTTGTCACCAGTATGAAGGCCTCTCTAGGCAAGGTTTGTTCCTCAGGATGTCTCCTGTGTACAGGAAGTTCTTGGTTTGTGTCTGTTCTAAGATCCTACATTTCCAATTAATTAAGGTTCTGTTCAGCTCAGTCTCTGGCCCTTTGTTGCTGGGATGTGGTGAATTTATTTCCCCAGAAACTCCCAGTATAGTGACAGAAATGAGAACAATGGATGAAAACAGATACGACATCTTAGCTAAAGTAGTGTAAGTAGAATTCATGATAGCCTCATGCACAGCTTAGAGACTGACAAACTCTGGCAACTATTTAATTTTGTTCATTTAACCCTAGAAGCAAAATCTGCAGTTATGTGACAGAACTGATCATGAATTGGGAGCTTGTATGCAAAGTATTTTCCCTTGGTAGAGTAGTTTTTCCCTGCGGTGGGAAAATTTAAGAAGCATAGTGTGGATAGAACAGAAAACAAATAAAGGCTAGAGGATGAAGGATGATCATGCAAGCCTTGGGAAATTATAGAAAAGGACAGAAGAGAAAGAGTGAAGAAGTAAGCAAAGAATTATTGAATTTCACCTGAAAAATTAGAGCTACTATTCACTCATATGAAAATATGATTGTCTAGATAGGTAAATTGAGGAAATGTGGAGAGAAGACACATCAATTAGAACAAAAATATAAGTAAAAGACAAAAAAAGGAAAAGGAGTGGGAAACCAACCACAAACCAGCAAACTAAGAAGAAAGAAAGAAAGAAAGAAAGAAAGAAAGAAAGAAAGAAAGAAAGAAAGAAAGAAAAAGAAATTAGAATAAAATAAAAACAAAATTCCTCTGGCTTCCACCAAGATTCCAAAACTACTGGATGACACAGCCTAGCCTTCAGTAGAGTCTGTGCTGGATTTGAGACTGATCTTGGCCTCCATATATGGAGACCTGGGGCAAGAGTCTCCAGCCAATACTTTCTGTATGTTCCTTCATGGCCTCCCACTCCTTACCCTGTTTCTCTTCCTGGTGTCTCTCTCCCAGTTGCTGGGCTGCTTTCAGACAGAGACAGGGACTGTTCCCAGTCGCATGCACTATTGGCTCCTCCTGGTCCTGCTCAACCTTCTTTTTTCCTCTTCCACTGGCAAGTCTCTGCCCTCTCAGGTAGTTTGTTGCAGGGTATGGTGTGATCCTGTGATGTGGTCTGATCCTCTGCTCCTGCTGTTACAGTCCAAGGCTGCTCAGTCCCAGAATTCTTAGTTCTCTCCCGAGGTGGGGTGTTAATCTCTCATTCCTTGCTTTAAAAGTTCTACCATCGCAGTCATTAGCCTCTGCTACTATCTGTAATTTCCTTGGGTGAGATGGGGGGTGTTGTGGGCTGCCTTTCTACTCCTACCCTCAGCAGCACAGGGACAGCCTGGGGCTGCACTGTCTGGAGATGCAAAGCTTTTCAATTCCCCCCACTTCTCTAATCATAGGTCATGGGGTGGGGGTTAGCTGTTCCATTCCTATGCACCGCATTCTTTAATCTTGTTCTTGATGGAGCCAGTTAGTGCTCTGGTGCACAGAAGGAATGAGAAGAAATGAAAAAGACAAGAAAAACAGAGAAAAAGAAAAAAGGAGGAAAAAAGACAAAGAAAAGGAAAACTGGCCAACCCTCAGAGAGGGAGTAGTTTGTGCTGGCAGCATTTACTGCTAGACTGTAGTGTCTCCTGTTTGGAAGAAGGCAGAAGAGGTAGGGGGCCTTATATCCCAAGTCTGTCCTGGATGTATTGATTTAGCCACATTATTTTAGTATACCTTTTCTTCTTCTTCTTCTTTTAAGTTTCCAAGTGTTGTAGGTAGTTGTCCTGATCTGGTGACCCACTGGCAGCTGGCTGGGTGGGCTGGTCATTTTATTAAGTCCTTCATCAATTTTTTCTTGATATATTAGTTTCTTATTTCACATTTTCAGTTTCAGGGTGTATGTCCCTTACCTCTCTTCCAATTCCCTAGGGTTTAGTTGAATTTCTCTGAGTAGCTCTAAAGGTGATTCCTCTTCTATTCAGCCATTTTGTCTCCTACTGGAATATTACTTTGATTGGAATTTCTGAAATATACATTTAGCATATTTATAAAATACATTACTGGTGATGTGTGTACGTTAATTCAAGACATTTGGAAGAGTTTTCGCTTATGTTTTAAATCTTGTAGTTCTCATAATTATCAGAGGAAGCTGTTTTTTCCTGTAATAATTCTTTCATTCTGTAATAGCAGCACTGTTTTCTCCTCCAGTGACCCCTGCCATGTCCTCCACTCCTCAGCGGGGCTGTGTGGGGCTGCCTCCCCACAAGTGGGAAAGGTAGCATAAGGTGACAACGACATGCATTGGAGGGGCTCATTTTTCTTCACATTTGTAAATGAATATCTTTACTTTGTAAAAGTTAAAACAGCAAAAGCAAAAAAGAGAGAGCAAATCAATCTGAGTACATATTTAGAGTACAAACCATATCCCTTTCTCACAATCACCATACATGCTTGCTGTGATTTTTCATTGTGGATCCTGTTTTTCCCTTGATGTTTCTACTTCTGAAATTTTCCTCATGACTTCTGTATGAGGGTTAGATGTGGAGAGTAATTGGATGATGGAAGAAATCAAGAGTAATCAATTCTACCAGACTTTGCAGAATAAATAATTGGTTTACAGTCCTGGAAGATAGCTACAAATTACTTTTCAAGGAACACATACTAGGTGTTCAATAAGAATATGAGAATAGTAAAATAAACATGGGAAATTCCCTTTCATGGATTTGTAACACCAATTAAGTATAAAGCATATTACTTTGAAATCCATACAAAAAATTGTTTAATTTAATTTAGCGCCATATTTTTCAAATTGTTGTGATCAAAATACACATTTGCTCAATGCATTTTAACATTTCTAGGGGCTGGGGATTTAGCTCAGCGGCAAAAGCGCCTGCCTGGCAAGTGCAAGGTCACGAGCTCGGTTCCCGGGACCGGAGAAAAACAAAAAAACAAAACAAACAAACAAAAAAAAAACATTTCTAAGTATGTGTATGCAGATGCATAGTTTTAAAATGTTACTATCACTGGGATAGCCAGAGGTGTTTATTATAATATGAAATACATAATAATATACAAATACATTTTCTATAACCCTTTTATTATGGGAGTTTTCATGTGATTGACCTCTTTGTTGAATGTATGTGTATTGTAATTCTAAGGATATTGCCTTACTGATTAATATGTTGTGGTTCAATACTGACTGAGAAGCTTCCATTTTCTTTGGCTACTCTTGGAACTGGATCTTCTTTTTCATGAACATTTCTTGTGTTGTTTCTACTATCGAGCAACCAATAGTTTTATGAAGAAATGGGTAGTGAGAAATTAAGACATGCTGACTACATAAACAATTTTTACTACACCCTTTTAGGAGCCTAAGTTTATTTGTGAACATCTTCAAATATGGAGAGTAGAGGACCTTATACACTTGTTTCTTGATGTGACGAGGGGCCTAAAATGCCTATCATAATGATAAATACAGAAAAACTATAATGTTACACTAGTGCACCATGTAATGAAAGGAAATTTGAAGAAAATGAGGAAGAATAACTGAAAAATTTGCTTAATATAAACTGTTGTTTTGGGTATATTGACTACTTCAATCTCTATTTTCAGTCACCCCAAGTAATCATTCAGCTTATTTCATTTATCTTTTATATGAATGCATTCAAGACATTTACCTATAATTTGCAACAAAAATGGGGATATCAATTGAGAGTATATACTTTGCATATTTTAAAGGTAAATCATTAAATAGTACTTGAAAAAGGTAAGGAAATTTTCCCAAAGGGAGTAATTTTAAAATTTTTAATATTTAAATTTATTGTTAAAATTTAGTTAGAGATGATGATCACATTCATTGCAGGGAATTTGTATCTAATACTGGTGTAATTAAGGGTTTTTGTAAATGGATCCAATTTCTCTGTAATCAGACTTGTGCCTGGATTATTTTTTGATAAGTTTCTCCTGAAGCTTCATGTATCAAAAATTCTGCCAACATAATTGTCTTTGTATATATTTGCAATCAACAAATAAAATAGTTATTCTATTTTAGGCCTACAGTATGAGTATACTTTATTAAGAATCCAAAACATTGATTATAGTCAGAATGGTTTAAGAACACAAATTAGAAACCTGCAATTTTTAGTACACTTGCTAATGTATATGAAATGCAAATATTTGATATCAGAATGATATCAAATAATTTGGTGAACAAATAATTCATTATCATTACCTTTATTAAATACTCTTCTAATATAAATATGTTAAAATATGTGTAAATTATTAAGCGCAATAACCAATTTAAATATTTAATACTTTCTTATAAAGATTAGTAACTTTTGTACATACAAGGGATAGTATTAGAAAATATTGCTCAAAAATAAAAGTTAAAGATAATTCTCCAAAAGAGATAGGAGACTAGTACTCATTAGTTATAATTTATCCATTCATTCATATATACATTCAATCATTCAGGAAGCAGTTCTTAAATGATTAGCATATTTTGATGCCTAGAAATAATATTACCTTCCCTTCTAGGAGCTTTTTTTTGTTTGTTTGTTTTTGTTTTGGTTTTTCTCCGGTACCAGGAACTGAATTCACAACCTTGCGCTTGCCAGGCAAGTGCTTTGCCACGGAGCTAAAGCCCCAGCCCTTAGGAGCTTTCATTCTATTGGAAACAGCATTTTATTAATATATATTAAATATATACATGCCTACATATGTAAAGTTCTGTGAAATTTGAAACTGAACGTGTAGAAATTATTATTGATTTGATTTGTGTAAAAAAGAACAAGAGGGTAACATGCTCAGAGATAGTACTTTCTGAAATGTATTGGACTATCAGTGTGGTAAACTTATCAGTGGATTAGTGCATGGATGAGTGCCTAGTTGGAGGCTTTGTTAGGAGATGGGATCTGCCTGGAGGAGGTGAGTCACTGTGCTCACGACCTGGAAAGCTCCATCCTCATCACAAGCCCCTTTCCCTCTTTCTTACCTTTCTTTGTTCACTCTGCTCCCAACTACTATGAGGTAAGCAGCCTTTCTGTGCCACCCCAGTAGTACAATTGTACTTTTACAAAAACATGTGTAAATATATTTATATGTAAGTATTGCATTTGTTAGAAAAACACATACATAAATATTATATATATATATATCTTTAGTTTGAAATTAAAACAACAGAAACTATTAAATTTATTGGAACAATAATTGTAATAAAAAGGCAACATTTTAACTTAGGACAATATTTCTGTGTTGGTTAATAGGCAAAATTTTCATGAGTTTGATGGCATCTTTACTTGGCTATGCAGAGAGGGAAGATGCAAACAGCATCCCAAACACATCTGTATTTACATTTGCAAGATATATACCTCCTACTGTTTGAAGTAAACAAGGAAATTATTAGTGAATTGATTGCAAGATTAAGATATGTGAAAGGGATTTCTAGATATAAATTTTAATGCTTGTATAGGGTCAAAATACATATTTTAAATACTTAACTATGGCATTTTGTTAAACTTTTAGGCCCATTGAAGCAGACAACTGCTTTATAAGAAGCAAAATTTTAGTAAGACAATTTTGACAATATGTTTGAAGTTGTTATTAAAACATAATCTGTATGTACAAGTATATCTAAAATAGCAAGATAAGGAGCTTTGGAATTATCCTTTCCATAAGAGCCTTGAAGACACTTACCAAAGGTATCTAAATTAACTTTTTTTTACAACTCAACATCAACATTATGAATTCTGGCGATTGGCTCAGGACTTGAAACAATCTGAGGAATGTTATTCAGAAAAAAGTCTGTACCTTGGTCAGATCACAGCTTTGTGTGTAAACTTGCCCCGCATCTATTCTCGCCTTTCCAGTTTTATCATATGTTGAAATTCCAATTCAGTCCATTGAAAACCAGTACCCCTGAATATACAGCAGTTGCCAAACCTGTGTAGCAGTCATTGTAAGAAGGAAATGGTGTGGGAATATTTTAAAGTCCCAGGCATAGAAAATTGTCACTATTAAGCTTGTTTGGGAATTCCCCCCCAAATTTTTCTCTCTTGAGGTTTATTTTTATTTGAGATTATTTGAAGCTTACTTTGTGTAAATAGCAGAATTTTATAGAGTTTGTGAAAAACAATTAGAGGAAATTGCTTAACATTGCTGCTCTCATCAGTGTAGATCCCAGTTGAGATTAGCCAGAAGATGACAAAAAATAAAAATAAATATTCTGTAGAGATGTCCACAAAGAAAGAAAATTGAAAACTCTAAAATATTTTGGAACCCTTAAAATGGGTTACACATGATGTGGCTGTGCACATGCCTAGAAAAGTTACAAGGAAACCCTAACCTGTCACGTACACTGAGTTTAAAATTTGCAAAAAGGAGGATATCAAGGCAAACTATCTGCTGAGGTATATTACAAGGCACCCCCACATACACTGAAACTCCCATGAAGAAGGACATCTACTAGGTCAAGGTGTTTAAGGAAATCTGTCTACTCTTTAGCTCACCAAGCGAGATTTCAGTTCACAATGAAATGAGCACATACTTCAAAAAATTAAAAATAAATATCACTATACAAACAAACAGCAACAATAAAGGTGACTATTCTTGGCCACTTCCCCCACTAGTGAGAGCTGGTGCTCTACAGTCACAACTTAAAGAAGTTAATATCAGCTCATGTTTCAGTCTATCATCAGCTTCCTACAAGATGGGAGATGATGCAGAGAGGACTGGTGGGGAAAAGCTGCTCATGTCATGGTGGCCAGGAAGCATAGAGGAAAAGGAGATATTCCCTTCCAGGTCATGATCCCAGTGACCCACCTCTTCCAATGTCCATCTCCTAACAGCAAGTCAGCTATGACACCCACATGGTCCAACCTTCCCAAAACCCTGCCTAGGCTGAGGGAGGAAGAATTTCAATTCCAAGATTGCCACACTGTTGATGTTTTCAAACACAACAACATCATGAGGTATACAACGAAGAAACATGTACACTTGCACATAGAAGAAACGGGGCCGTAGAGTTTTGTGCAAGAGGATGCCTTGATTCCAGCCTTACTTAAAATGGACTTTAATTCAGGTATTATAGTTATTTTGAAAACTGTAAAAAAAATATTCCCAAATTATTAAGCAAAAGTATGTGAATTAAAGTTTTGATAAATTTGGCTTTATCAAAATATTTTTATTCTATTAAGACCTGATAAGAGGCTAAAAAGACAAGGTACAGATTGGGAAAAATATTTGTAAAGTATACATCTCCCAAAATTTTATTACCTAGAATATATGAGAAACTACTCAAAACTCAAGTAACTAAGTTTTAGAAATTGAATTAGAAAATAGGCAAAAACATAGACTTTCACTGAAGAGGAGATAGAGATGGAAAATAGCACATGAAAACACCACTCACCATTAGTGAAATGCAAATCAAAACCCCAATAATCTATTACTGCACATGTATCAGAATTATTCTATTAGAACAGTGACACCAAGATTTGATGAGCCCATGGGAAGCTGGAAGCACCAATGAAATGGTGAAGCTGCTCTGGAGAACGGCATAATTTGTTAGCAAGTAAACATGCAAGGGAGGAGTGAAAATTTATATTGATCTAAAAACCTGTGATTGTTGATATCAATCTCAGCTATAATCACATCCATCAGTGAGTGAATGATTAGATACACTAAAACATCCACAAAAAGATGCAAAGTATTGATATACACAGTAATATTGATATATTAGCAAATAATAATGCAAGTGAAAAAAGTCAATCTCCAAATATTACATACTACTTGATTCCATTTGTACAGCATTCTTGAAATCAAAAGTTATAAATGAATAACTGATTGTTTCCAGCATTTGCATAGGGTGAAAGAGGGAGGGAATCATCATGGTTGTTTTCTTTTTTTAAAGGACAAGTGAGTAATCCATATGGTGATGGCAATGTTCTACTTTCTGATTATGTCAAAGTCAGTATCCTGGTTTTGCTGCTGCCCCATAACTTTCTAAATTGATTCCACTGAAGAAACTAGGTAGAATGTAAATAAAATCTTTTATACATCCTGGAAAATGTATGACAATCGACAGTTATCAAAAATAAAAATGTTTAATGTAAAAGAAGCTTACATACCAACAAAACTAAGAAAAGCAGTAATGGATCACAGAAAAAAAACACTAACACAGAGCTGGTGGAATTTGGTTGTAGGATACTTTGGGAAATTCCTAAGAACCTGTTTCTTGGGGCATTCAAAATAAAATAATTCTTGAATATTTATTTTTTCCTGTCACTGGGTTCTATTTTTTATTTATTTGCTTTAGGTTCTATTTAAATGAAACACCAAATAAATAGTTGGATAGTTCAAATATCAACATTGATTTAGCCTAATCTCAATACTTTCTAAATTTATAAGACAGCACAGCAAAAACTAATGTTCACTGCAGTGAGTGTGAACTCTGTTAGAATATGATCAACAAATAGAGGGCAAAAGAAAGGTACAGGTTTTTGATGCATGAATATAATTTTAAAGTTATCATTGCTTTGAAAAAATGTTCACTGAATTGTCTTTCTTTTCATCAGCAGTGCCCATTTCTGAACCATCCCTCAAAGAGGGACACTTAATAATATAATACATAAAATCAAGCTGGGTTAGAGTATTTTAATTGGCTTAGTTAGCATGTAAGAAATGTATTTTAGTGAACCTAATTGTCAAGTCTTTGTTCCAAATGAGGAAATTGCTTCTGAATGAAGCAATCATTATACATGCTGACCATGGCAATGATTGGGTTGTTACTATGGAAAAAGCAATTGAAACAATTAACCAAAGCTATCAACCACAGTAATTAATTGTCAGAACTGAGTATCTGTTGCTGGAGGTGCGTCAGAAAATATGACAGCAAAAACAGAGGAGTGGAGCAAAATCAGAGTTGGATGAAGATTTATGTCAAGTTTGAACAAGGCTAGTCATTAAATATGTAAAAGTTGGCACAATAAGATGTAGGTCTAAGAAGTGATTCAAAATTAACATCCTGAGTGCGAAAAAACATACCAACATCTTGATAAAGTCACAAGAACCAGTGTCTTCACAAGAGAAGCATGTCTCCAAGAGAAGATACCTGAGAGTAAATTTCATGGGGTGCAGCAGAAGCATGGAATTAGAAAGCCTGTAAAGAGTATGTTCTAAAAATCTCAGTCATGATGACTGAACAAGGAAATTTGAGGTCTTGATGCCCAAGGTCAATAGCAGTGTGAAGCACTGTGGGGGAAAAATGGCAATTGGCCTTCCTACTCCTAGCTTTGGCTACCCCAAGGTCATGGCAGCTGATAAGAAGATGGCTTCATGGGGGCTGCTCTGAGTAATGGCATAATGATGGATAGTTTCTTCTGCAAGTGTCATGCAAAGTATTCCCCTAAGCCCAGTTATGAGTAAGTCAGTAGGCAGCAGAACAGGAAAATCCCTTGTCTTCAAAGAGAAAGGACAGATAGGAAAAGGATAAATTGATATAAATAATTATTTGGTACTTTCATGTAATGTTTATGTGTACATGTATATTAGGTATGTACATATGGTATATACGTACATCTAAAGCAGCAAGATAAGAAAGGCAGGGATATCAATGTTTCACAAAGCATAGTAGAAATATGTAGAAGCCCCAAAATAATTGTCTTGAACTCAGAGAAAGTCTTTTTAATTAATATCTATCAATCAGTCAATCTATCTATCTATCTGGCATCACTTTCAATGATCTAGCCTAACTTTTAAATTTCTGAATCTAACCCCACACTTGTTCCTCTAGCAATGAAATTTTGGTTCAATTAAGACAATTTAGCTCTTGCTTTGAACCAAAGTTCTGTTTCTATTATAGTATTTCTTCTTCAATGTCAGCCTTTCCAGATTCTTCATCCTTGTTTATTTCCCAGCTTGAAGTTTACTCTTAGTTTGCTCAGTTCTGGGTTTTGGAGATCTTGCTTCCAGATCCCAATTTTGTCTTAAATTTTCCAATTTTATAAGTTGTTTTTGGTACTGGTAATCAAACTCATGGCCTTGTGTTTGCGAAGCAGGTGGTGTGCCATTGAGCTATACCTCCAGCCCCACTTTTCTGATTTTGAACTGGCTCACATTTATTGAGGATTGATACTAAGCACCATAAAGGGAAATATTCATAATTAATAATCTGCTAAATCAAATATCCATAAACACCTTCCATTCCACTATCTTGCCCACATCTACAAGGACTCCTTGGGAATAACACTGAAATGACATAAATTTTCATAGAAATTTGCCTTTGAACTTTTTAGGATGCAATTAATTAATTTATTGCTCCAAAGTACCACTGCTATTTTCAAAACTCTCTGAAAAAACAAGTCTAATGAAAAATAAATTTAAGGAAATTTGTTTTCTCAAGCATAAAGCCTAATGTGTTTACCGTGGTAAAAATCAGAATGAATCAACTGTCCCTGAACAAGTCAGTTTCAGACAAATACCTATTATCCTCTGATTACTGTCATTTCCATGGTGATAAATAAATAAGAAATTTTGATAAAGTGAGAAAATTCTAATGTTCTTGCTTATAAACCTTAGTGGATGATTTAGATGCCCATGTAAAACTCTCTGAACAATATTGAAGTCAATAAGTTAAATTCCTTAAAGTTATGTCAAGAACCAAAAGTGCTCATAGAGGGTGAGTAGGACTTACAACCTCATGCAAATACCCATATTAGTGAGGCTTCTTCAGAGAAACAGCACCAATACTTTATATATAATGAGATTTATTACAAGGCATTAGCTTATCAGTATAAGTGTGGAGAATTTTCAGCACCTGCTAGTTGGAGACTTGGGGAAGTTAGTGGTATAAACTTCAGGCTAACTCTAATGATCTGTGAAGTAGGAGCATTGCAGGCATAATCTCCAGTCTAGATGCATGAAAAATCTAGGTTATCTCAGGCCAAAGAAGGTGGGGAGAAAGAGAGAGGGAGCAGGGGAAGGGGAGGGAGAGATGGAGAGTGGGAGGGAGAGACAGTCTGGGAAAATAATTTAACCTTACCCTGCCTTTTGTTTTATACTGGCCATCTATGAGGTGGATGGTGTCCACCCACCATGGGCAGAACAGTCAGCTTTATTCAATATTCCCATCTAAATGCTAATCTTTTCTGAAAATATTCCCATAGACACTTCCAGAAATGTTTAAACTAAAGTCTAAGCATCTCATGGCCCAGCTAAGTTGACACATAAAATTACTCATCACATATCCACTTTCTTTTCTGTGCCATTCATCTGGCTAGGATTTTATCACATTTGTCATAGATGCTAAAGTGAGAGAAGGGCAGAAGTATAAGTGATGTCCAAATATTGCAGCAGCTGTCAGGAAGGAAGAAGGAAATGTGACAGTTGAATACATAAGAGCAGATGTGGGTTAAGATTCAGCTGGAGAAAGACAGAATAGGCTGGGGAGAGTGTTTTAGTTTTATTACTTTCCTCGTCACTGGGACAAAATTCTTGATACCTACAAATTGAAGGAGAGTTTTATTTCAGCTCATAGTTTAGATGTTTCTGTCCAGTCAGCTGACTGTAAGGCAAGGTGGCATGGGATATGAGCATAGAATGGGAGTGTTTTTCATGGCATGGTGGTGGGGAAGAAGCAGAGAGAGAGAGAGAGAGAGAGAGAGAGAGAGAGAGAGAGAGGGAGAATGCTAGGACCAGAAGAGAGACAAATACCTTCAGGCCACAGTCCCAGCAACCCACCTCCTTAGACAAGGCTCTTCCTCCTAACTTCACATTTAGCTGTAAACTCATTAATGGAATAATCAGTTGAGGATTATCATATCCCCATGATCCAATCACCTCCCTAAAGCCCCACCTATGAGTGCATAGGATTTGAGGGAACATCTAAATATAAAACATGCCCCTGGCCCTTAAAGATTTATATACACCCCATTACACAAAATTCATTTAGTCCATTTGTAAGGGTTGCTAAAGTCTTAACAGATTCAGGATTTCTGAAAATCCTAAATTCAAATTTCTCTCTGAGATTTAAGGCAAATACTTAGCTGTGAGCCCCTGTAAGACTCAAAAAGAAAGTTAAACACTGGCTACATACAATGGCACAGGGTAAATTCTTCCATTCTGAAAGGGCAGAACAGGGGCGTATAAAGTATTTGGGTGAAACCCAGCAGGGCAAACAATAAATCCTGCGTTTCCATCTGCAGCACCCAGGGCAAGTTGAGTTAAGACAGAAACTCCGAAATGTCTCTGCTCCTTTGGTGTTTGTAGTGGTTGTAGGCCTTGTGGGTTCTTCTTGGGCTGGTTTTGCTTCCTGCTTGCAGCCTTCTGTAGACATCTTCCTAGGTTCTCCAACTTCCTGGGGTCTCCACTGCATTTTAGGCTTTCCTTTTACAGTTGCATGTACCAATCTATCAGAGGCACACTACCTGGCCTCTCAGATTTTTTTTCTGAAATCTGTATAGAAGATTCCATGTTCCTGTAATGCTTCCACTTTGCATGTACATAACACTAGTATCATATGGATGATTCCAAGGTCTGCCACCAGCTTGAGCACTAGCTAGACTTTTTTTTTATCATGGTTGTACAGGTCTCTGAGTGTCTGGATGGCTGATTATGGTGAAGCAAATCTCAGGGAGCAAATTCTCTAGGCAATTATTCTCCAGCAGGGTGCCCGGGGGCTCACTTCTTAAAGCAAAGACTTTCACTTTGAAAATTTTGAGCTTGCAAAGGTGGGGCTTTGCTAGTTCCTCACATGTCCTGAAATCATTTTTCCTACTGTCCTTTTGCAAAGTACATGGCTTCTTTTTATCCTGATCTTTTTAGCAACGAGACCCTCCTCTGCTTCCATTTTTTTTTTCATTTTAAAGAGTAAAAGAAGGATAACATAATAAAAGGGGGGGCTTACCAAATTACAGACAAAGTGGTAGGAAATTATCAATGGTTATTGTTTTACATATTATTATCTACAAGATAATTTCTCAGGAAAACAAATAGACAAATAATAGTGAGTTACAGACAAAAGAGGTAGGAGATTATCAATAGCTGTTGTGCTATACTTTGGTATCTTCAAAGTGGCTTCTAAAGAAAATAAACAGAGCTATACAGGAGTGACCTATTGAATAATCATTAACTTTTCTCAATGGTTGTTGTAGGAAACACATAATAATAGACATGCATCCATTTATGAAATAGGATAGGAACAATATAAACATTGCAGAGTTATGAATAGATTAGTAGGAAAATATCAATGGCTACTGTAATACATGGTGGTATCTTTAAAGTGGTTTCTCAGGAAGACAGAGATAAGCAAGAAGGATCTAACAAGTAGTTGCAGCCTAAGGGTTGTCAAAAATCCAAGTGAGCCTTCTGGGGTGAAAGCCATTTTTTATAGTGTTTCTCTTCAGCCTCCCATCACATTGGGACCCCATAACCAGTTAGTGTCCTCTCCCCAACTGTCAGCACAAGCAAAAGGAATCCTGCTGCAGACTTCTCCGGAGCTCCCCCACAGCCTATACTGTCAGGGGAAGAATGGCTTCCAGGGAGTCTCCGCAGGTATTGTACAAGGCCCTCCTGGTTTACAGCCTCCGAGCGGCTCTCATGACCCCAGTCCACAGGACCTCTGACTCCTCGGGCTTAGTCTGCATTCTCATGTTCTCCAAGTCCTTGTTCAGCAGCTGCTCCTCCACTGACTCTGAACCTTTCTGGTTCTCAATGGCAAGAGCAAGAGTGACCCATCGTATGGCATGTATTCCCAGGGATTTCTCCGTGTTTGAATGATTCACACATGTCCGTGGGTGGGCATCTGCAGGCGGTGCATGGTGAGCCAATTGTGTCATTGTTTCTCTGTGTCATGGTAGTTCTCAACTGAGCGGCGCCGGCCGGTATGAGGGCCAGCGGGCAACAGCGCTCGCAGCTGCGTGGCTCCCCGTGCACCGGGGGCCCTCCTTCCAGGCACCTACAAGGCAGGGAGTAAGCTGGTTGGAAGACCGGCGCTCCTCGCCCATGGCTCCCCGTGCACCTGGGCCCTTCCTTCCGGGCGCCTACAAGGCAGGGAGAGAGCCCGCCAGAAGCTCTGCTTCTATCTTTGAAGATCCAATTTTACTTAACATTCCTTTCTGGTAAAATTCAAAACTTAAAATCATTCAGCTGGGCCATTTGCTCTTAATTCTCATTGTAGATCTAATTAAAAGCCACAACAATAACCAAACCATATCCTGAATATATGGCTTCCTTGAAATTTCCTCCCTGAGATTAATTAGTTTGTTGCCCTTACTCTGTCTCCCACAAAGTCTCTTTACTCAGAATGTGAGTAAAATGTAGACAAAT
The DNA here is from genome assembly GCF_000276665.1 of Chinchilla lanigera. NCBI lineage: Eukaryota > Metazoa > Chordata > Mammalia > Rodentia > Chinchillidae > Chinchilla > Chinchilla lanigera. The sequence goes on from NW_004955502.1 coordinate 5,248,734, forward strand.
TTTCTCCCGAAGCCTAACATACATGGCCTGGAGTTCAACTGCCAAGGAAGTCCTTGTTCCCAAGCAAAACTTGTTCAAGCTGACATTTATCTTCTGCATCTTTCTCAGCATTCTACTATTTTTGGCTATCACCAGAATCTCCCATCGAGCTCAGTCCATAGCAATCTAGAGCTAATTCTCCAGCCAGCATCTATAAGCCTTTCCAAATTCCTCTTGTGAATCACTTCCAAAAGGTTCTGGACCACATGGTCATGGAACACGACCGTAATGACTGCACTTCTGGTAGCAAAATCTGTCTTAGTTATTTCCATCATTGCTGGACAGAATACCTGACACCCCCAAATTAAAGGAAGAAAAGTTTATTTTCGTTCAGTTTATAGAAGTTTCATTCTGCAGTTGATGGGTTTCAAAGCAGGAGGGCATGCCAGATGGTCATGGTAAAGGAGAGTTGCTTATGGCATTGTGATTTTGTGTGTGTGTGTGGGGGGGGGCAGAGCAAGAGAGGGATATAACTCTTCCAGATCTTTCCCCTCAGTGATACCGGCTACCCTTTCCAACATCATATTTAGTTGTCCCTTTTTTTTGTTGTTGTTTTTTGTTTTTTGTTTTTTCTCCGGTACCAGGAACCAAACTCACGACCTTGCGCTTGCCAGGCAAGCGCTTTTGCCGCTGAGCTAAATCCCCAGCCCCATCATATTTAGTTGTAAGTGATTATCTGCACTAATCACCTCCCAACAGCCCCACCTATGATTTGGTTATGAAGGTACATGTAGATTTAAACCATAATAGAAAGAACAAACAATGCATTTTTATTTCTGATCATTGCTGCCACTGTTAAGAAACACTTGCTTTCTGTGTGATTTTAAGCATCATTTGATATTTGATAAAAGATGTGCAATACATTTAGTTCACAGTGAACTGGGGCCTGTAGCCACTACAACAATCTACTTGTGCATGACTTTATCTTTGTACTACATTTAGTAAAGGTACTTAGAATATTTGGACTTCACAACAGGTAATCAATAACAAGGAAAGATACAAAATGTAGTGGGAGCAGATATGTCTTACAGATCTAAGACAGATCTTGCAGCATACAGGAAAGATTGTCCCACACAAGCTATACAGTACTTTTGATACTAGGCAACAGTTTATTAAACTGGATTATGTTGAGATTTACTAGTTGTAGTGGATATACCTAGATAGCCTCATGTATACATAGGTGGCACTTTTGGATCATGGGTTGTGATATTGGATTAAGGGTGAACTATACTGTATTATTCCCCTAATTGATTTAGTGTAGTTAAGAGTGTGCTCAAAGGATTTACTGCAGACAGAAGGCCCACCTTGGGTGTGCATGGTACCCACCAATAGACTTATAATCTTGATGGAATATAAAGGGAAAGAGAGGCACACTGCTTTCTTCTGCTGCCCTGCTGTGGACCGTCTCTCCTCCGTGATGCCCCTTTGCCATGCAGCTCTGTCTTGGAGCCAACCAGTGATGAACTGAAACCTCTACAAACTATGAACTAAAATAAATCTTTCTTCCTTTAACTTGCGGCTATCAGGTATTTTGTCCTAGCAAGGAGGAACTAACTAAGAAATCAATGCATGCACTTGAAAAATTTTGGAGACTAAAGACTAGAATAATACCTAGAACCATGTTATTTTGTTGATGTACTATTTCAACAATGGATATTTCCTGAGCAATCCATTTTCAGGAATCTCAGTAGTCAAATTATTCTATTTTTAAAACGTGTATTTCAGACTCTTAAATTTTGTTTTGGTTTTGTGTTTGCTTTTGTATTAGCTATGTACTATAGGCCAGAATACTTTACATTATATAATTTAACAAATCTTTGTTCACTTAAACATAATTGCAATATTATAAGATAGATAAAACTGCAAATTACCCCCACATTCTACTTAATGAAGTTGAAGCTCTCAGAGCTTTAGTAGCACAGCACATTAGAATAGCTATGAGCTTAGAATGGAATTTCAGAGGATCTAGATCTGTAGGACATATCTGTTGCCTCTACATTTTGTATCTTTCCTTGTTATTGATTACCGGTTGTGAAGTCCAAATATTCTAAGTACCTTTACTAAATGTAGTACAAAGATAAAGTCATGCACAAGTGGATTGTTGTAGTGGCTACAGGTCCCAGTTCATTGTGAACTAAAGGTATTGCACATCTATTAAACTACTGTAAATATCTGTTATTCTTAGGCTAACTGAATAACAATAATATTCCTACAATGGTAACTGCCAGTTCCAATATGTGAAGCTCTTACAAAGGAGCACAGGAGAAAAGCTCCTCGACCTTAGCCTTCACAGTCAGGTTTTGGATACCATAAGCAAAACATTAAAAAATGGAACTACAGGAAACTAAAAGATTTCTGCACAGGAGAAAATCTCCTTGACATTAGCCTTCACAGTGAGGATTTCAGATATCATAAACTAAATAAATGAATAAATAAATAAATAAATGGAACTGTATGAAGCTAGAGATTTCTGCACAGGAAAAAACAAATTTGCTCCTACAATTTTAAAAAAAATTAACACTATTATAATCTTTTTATTTTAAAAATAAAACGAGGAAAACATTAACAGACAGACAACCATTTACAAAATAGCAACAGAACAGTACAGACAATACAGAGTTACAAA
>NW_004955502.1:5253962-5255302 GCF_000276665.1 Chinchilla lanigera
TTTCCAATTTCATTGCACTGTGGTCAGATAATATATATGGGAGAACTTGATTTCTTTTGCATTTTGGAAGGTATGGTGTATGGGCTAGAATGTGGTGTGTTTTAGAGAAAGATCCATGTTCAGCTGAGAAAAATGTGTATTCTTATTTTGTGGGGTGAAATACTCTGTGTACATCTACTAAGTCCATTTGTTCACAGCTTTGATTCAGGTCTGTTATTTCTTTGCTGATTTTTTTGTCCAGTTGACCTATCTCTTTGTGTCAATGGGGTGTTGTGGTCCCCTGTTACAATAGTGTTATTAATTGTATGGATTTTCATGCCTGTTAAGATTTGTCTTATATAATTTGGAGCTCCGATATTTGATGCATAGATGTTTATGATTGTTATCTCATCCTCCTGCAGTTTTCCCCTGACTAGTACGTAGTGACCTTCTTTATCTCTTCTGATTGTTATCGGTTTGAAGTTTACATTGTCTGCAAACAGAATAGCTACACCTGCTTTTTCCTGCATTCCTGGTGCGTGGAGGATTGTTTTCCATCTTTTGACTTTTAGTGTATGGATCTCCTTTTGAGTGAAATGTGTTTTCTGTGTATAATATATCATTGGATTTTGTTTTTTAATCCAATCTGCCAGTCTGTTTCTTTTGACTGGATATTTGAGGCCATTTACATTTATAGTTATGACTGATATGTGTTGATTTATCATTATCATGTTATTTACTTGTGTTGGTGTCCTATTTTTTCTACTGTTTACTTGCTTGCTCTTCTTGATGTTTCATTTCTACTGTTGTTCTTGATACTGTGGTCAGATTTTTCTCTGTCTAGAATATCTTTTAGTACTCTTTGTAATGCTGACTTGGCCCTCATGAAGTTCTTCAGTTGTTCTTTGTGGTTGAAATGCTTTATTTCTCCATTGTATTTGAGGGATAGTTTCATAGGGTACATCAGTCTTGGTTGGAAGCTGCTCTGTCTCAGTACCTGTAATTCTTTGCACCAAGCTCTTCATGATTGGATGGCTGGTGTTGACAAGTCTGCCATGATTCTGATGGGCTTTCCTTTGTAGGTAATCTGTTGCTTTTCTCTAGCAGCTTTTAATATTCTGTTCTTTTGCTGGAGATCTGGGAACTTGACTATTGTATGTATGAGTGTAGTTTTTTTTGGTTGTGGTTGGTTGGAGCTCTGTATGCCTCATTTACCTGTATGTCAGTTTCTGTTTCCATACTTGGGAAATTTTCTGCTATTATTTTTTCCAATATTCTTTTTATGTCAGTTCTGTTGCCTCCTGCTGTTTCATTGACTCCTATAATTTGAACATTATTCCTCTTTGCCTCATCTTGCAGCT
>NW_004955502.1:5257406-5317403 GCF_000276665.1 Chinchilla lanigera
TGTGTCAATGGGGTGTTGAGGTCCCCTGTTACAATAGTGTTCTTAGTTATATGGGTTTTCATGCCTGTTAAGATTTGTCTTATATAATTCGGAGCGCCGATATTTGGTGCATAGATGTTTATGATTGTTATCTCATCCTACTGCAGTTTTCCCCTGACTAGTATGTAGTGACCTTCTTTATCTCTTCTGATTGTTGTTGGTTTGAAGTTTACATTGTCTGCAAACAGAATAGATACACCTGCTTTTCTCTGCGTTCCTGGTGCATGGAGGATTGTTTTCCATCTTTTGACTTTTAGTCTATGGATCTCCTTTTGAGTAAAATGTGTTTTCTGTATATAACATATCATTGGATTTTGTTTTTTAATCAAATCTGCCAGTCTGTTTCTTTTGACTGGATATTTGAGGCCATTTGCATTTATAGTTATGACTGATATGTGTTGATTTATCATTATCATGTTATTTACTTGTGTTGGTGTCCTACTTTTTCTACCTGTTTACTTGCTTGCTCTTCTTGACGTTTCATTTCTACTGTTGTTCTTGATACTGTGGTCAGATTTTTCTCTGTCTAGAATATCTTTTAGTACTCTTTGTAATGCTGACTTGGCCCACATGAAGTTCTTCAGTAGTTCTTTGTAGTTGAAATGTTTTATTTCTCCATTGCATTTGAGGGATAGTTTCGTAGGGTACATCAGTCTTGGTTGGAAGCTGCTCTGTCTCAGTACCTGTAATTCTTTGCACCAAGCTCTTCATGATTGGACGGTTTGTGTTGACAAGTCTGCCATGATTCTGATGGGCTTTCCTTTATAGGTAATCTGTTTCTTTCCTCTAGCAGCTTTTAATATTCTGTTCTTTTGCTGGAGATCTGGGAAGTTGACTATTGTATGTATGAGTGTAGTTTTTTTGGTTGTGGTTTGTTGGAGTTCTGTATGCCTCATTTACTGTATGTCAGTTTCTGTTTCCATACTTGGGAAATTTTCTGCTATTATTTCTGCAAATATTCTTTTTATGTCAGTTATGTTGCCTCCTGCTGTTTCATTGACTCCTATAAGTCATACATTATTCCTCTTTGCCTCATCTTGCAGCTATTGAATTGACTTTTCCTGGATCCTTATTGATTTTACGAGATCCTTTCTTTCAAGGTCGCTAGCTGCCATGCTGTGCTCAAAGTCTGAGATTATGTCTTCAGCTTCATTCAAGCGATTTTGGCAGGTTCCAATGGAAGCTTTGTTTTCCTGGAAGTCTCTTTGAATCTGGTTCATGAGTTCTAATTTCTTCTATATTTTTCATTTAATGCTTCTGTCCATTGCCTTTGTTCTTCTATTTTCTTATATGTTTCTTCTTCAGACTTTTTGAGCAGTTCTTTCATTATTATTGCCATTTCATTTTTTGCCTGAGAGATTATTTCTGATTGCATTTCTTCTGTGGCCTTATGCAGTTGTTTCTTTACTCCCATTGTGATCATTTCAGCTATTTCAGGCATATGTTTACCAAGTTCTTCTATGTTGATGTCTCCTGGACTTGTTCTGATTGGGGTGGAATTCTCAGATTGTTTTAGTCCTTCGTTTTGTCATGTTTGCTACTGGATGTAGAAAGCTCAGTTTCCCTCTCCAGTGTTTGCACAGCAAAGGCCACTAGCCTCCCTAATTTTCCTGTTGGTCAGGTTGCCCCTCAGTGACCCCTGAGAAGCACTACTTAGTCTGGAGTTTCCTGGAAGTTCTTAATTTGTACCTAGTTATCCCAGGTCTCAGCCAAGGGCATTGGTGTCAGCTGATGGCAGACCATCTGATCCATCATCCCTTTGCAGTTCAGTGCAGGTGCATGGCCCAGACTCGTGTTGCACTGGTGCAACAATCCCAGTCCAGTGGACCTATGTCCCCAGGCAGTTCAGGGTACAGGTGAAACCCAGACACAAACTGCAGGGTCGACAGTTTGTGAACCACCTGATTTTGTGTCTCCAGTCAGTTCAGGACACATACAGAAACAAGATGCAGGCCAGATGGGCAGCAATCACAGACTGCCCATGCCTGTGACCCCCTAGTGGGTCCGGGTGAAAGTAAAGCATGATCTTGAACCACCTGACCAGCAGCTCTTGGCACACTTGCTCACTCAGCACAGGGCGCATGCAGGGAGGGGCCATATGCACACCCCAGTGAAAGCCTTCCCTGGAGCTTCTGAGTGAGGACCTCCTGTCTGGCTCTTTCCATGAGTTTCACCTGGGAACTGTGGTGGTGGGAATAAAGCACGGACTTGAATCATGGGAACAGCAGCTTTTGGAGCACTCGCTCACTCCACAACACTATTATAATCTAATAACCATTCATCCCACAACATATAATTCCATAATGCATTAATAACCATTATCAAAAATAAATTTAGAGCATTATAAGGATATTTGACTGATTTTCTTTCACCTCATTAGGCGTATTGAATATTTATTCTACTGTGTAATTAGAGAATCAGCCCAATCCCACTGCTTTTTTCCACTTATGCATCCTTTTCATAGAAGCCTGCAAATACCTCTTTCTACCTTTTCTCTCACAGGTACTCAGTGAGTATGCCAGACTCAGGGGTTGCCTGTTGTATCGGAGTCATAGCTCCCAAGCGCCTATAGAGTAAAGTTAATAAGGGTCTTAAGAACATGAATTTCCTAACGGTGTTATTATTCCCTACTTTCAATAAACTTCCAGAAGAAGCCACCTTTTCAAACAGTTCACAACAAAATAGATATTTGACTCCTTTTAAGAACTTGTCAAGAAATCAAGAATATACTGCCACAGTAATTATAACTGCAAACACTGATTCAGCAGAAGTGGGGAGGGAACAAAGTCAATTCAATCTGAAAGTTTATTTGTACTAAATAAAACAGATCATGAAAATTATTTTTATCTCACAGTATTTTTGATATTTTACTACTTTGAAGATACACCCAAAATTGTGTATTTCAAGATCACTATTGATTTTTTCTGATATATCTTAGCAAGAGGAATTTTTACCTCTCAAAAGGTCTATAAAGTATGACTTTCTTTAAGTCAGCTGAAGAAAAGGAGACAGGATATAACTGAATCCTGGAAATGTTGAAAAGAACATCACAGTGGTATCATTTCACAAAAGCAACATGTAAATCTTACATTAAAGCAAAAAGGTACATTTTTAAATTGACAGAATGGGCTGTTACAAGTACAAGCTTGCTGTAGGGCTGGAGAATACTATTTCTGGAAAATGAACATTATCAGTGATGTGAGAGCACTGATGAGTAGAAACACAGTCAAATTAGCAACATCTAGAAGGGTTCCAAGTAGTAAGAACTTGATTCATCCATTTCTCAAATTTGGACAGTGTTATTTCAGGACTAAATTTTTAAGTTTCTTTAAGTGAATTTCATAAATGAATGCATGGTTTATACATTTTCCACAAAGCAATTAATTTTATGATGTTCACTTGTTTCCTTCATGCCACATTTTTTCTCCACAATTCTGAGAGCTTGGCTTCTCAACCTCTGTTTATCGTGATTTATCAGAGCTACTACCAGTCGTGGGTATGTCCTGGATGTCAAGAGACTTTTTCTGTTTCTAACACCTTTCTTTTTCAACCAGGCAAAAGCCTATTTATTCTTCAAGACTCTATTTATATTTCAACTCAAGGAAACCTTCCATAGCCTCTTGGTCAGAGCTATTTGATCTTTCCTCTACTACCCCTAATAAGGCTTTTCTTTTTTAACTTTATTTTTTATTTTAAAGAGAATAATAATAAAAATAAAGGACAGTAACAAAGTACTAACAACATAGACAAAAGCAAAACAAAGAAAAAACATTAAAAATGATATAAGGTTTCACAAGAAAATGATAGGAGTTAATAGTAGTTGTTATATTACATATTGTTATCTTCAGTGAAGCTGCTCATATTATCAGATGTAAGAATGCAAGATTTATCAAATCATTAAAAAGAATAAAAAATAAAAGCAAAAAAATCATTAGATATGATACAGTTTCACTAGACAAGATGGTAGGAATTGACCAATGGTTGTTACTCTGCATATTCTTATGTTCAAATTAGTTGTTCAGATTACTAGATATAAGCATGCAAAATTGGTCAAAAAATTAAACATCAATTATTCCTTTCAATAAACCATTAGATATCAGAAGTACAGTTATCCCAGAAATATCTATCTATCATCTATGATCTATCTATCATCTATTTATTCCCTTCCTTGTTTCTTTCTTTTTCTCCTTTACTTTACATTTTATTATAATCCATTTATTTAGATGTTTCTTGGGCTGGGGATATAGCTCAGCGGCACAGTGCTTGCCTTGCAAGCATGAGGTCATGAGTTCGATTCCCAGTACCACACACACAAAAAATGTTTCTTACACTATGAGAACTTTGAGGGTAATTAAGAATTACCCTCAAAGAAAGAAAGTAATTCTTTCTTTTCTATAATGAGCACCTAAGATAGTAGCAAACATGTTACAGGATTCATATCATGTTTGCTATATGAAAGCAAGATTCTATAAATGGTGATGAGGTGTGGCAAATACTGATAATCATTTCCCAATATCGTGCTTTCCTTCTTTCCATGGTGAAAGTTATTGCTCCTTGAGTTTCAACTGAGCATGTGGTTGCTCAGTTAGAAAAACTTTTCTAAATGTCCCTGGGTGAATTATGTGCTTAAGGTCTCACAAATGATATGTGGGCAAAGTTATGTGTGCAACCCACTTCCACAAAAAGAAATCATATATCTTCTCTGCATCCTCATTACCTATAAGTCAGATGTGGTCCTGATGAGGCAGCTTGGGCATACAGAAAAGATCTGTACCCTGAAGGATGCAAGAGCAACAAGTTAGGAATGATCTGGGTACTCACAAAACCTCATGAAGCAAAATCAACTACCCATGATGCACTGTCCACCTCCTCTTGGACAGAGAAAAATATACTATTTGAGATACCACATTTGGACTCACTGTGAAGGAAGTTCTACTCATATTCTTACATATTAAGAAAGATATTACATATCTCACACAATATTCTGCTGTGTCCAGAGGTCTGCTCTATGTCAGGTAACCTCAGGAAATTGCAGTCCTGGGGGATGTCCTATCCTTTGTATGCTGCAGTGGCTCTTGTCAGCATTCAGGGAAAGGCAAGATTAGCAAGCCATGCCTACTCCTGCGGTGGACTCCCATAGACACAGCAGCAGCAGCTCTAAACATTGACAGCCAGGGACAGCAGTTTTCAAAATGTTTCAAAATTTTGTTGTTGTTCTCAGACATCTACACAGTGTCCTTTCAGCATCCAACTGACTATTATGCAGTGCTGTGTTACAAATGTCTGAAACAAATGTCTCCAATTTATTAGCTGATTTCCAGGGATAAATACTTCCAGTATGCAGAATTTAATGCTACCAAGGTGGCACCACTACTAAAGGTGGAATTGAGGGTGACTGCATGCACATTTGGCTTGTCTGTTTGAGTGACTATGACCACTAACTCTGACATGTGAACTTGACTAGATTAAGTAAAGTCCAGGGCATTGGTGGAGCACAATACATGTGTCTGGGTGGAGCTGGAGGAGTGACCTGGTGTACCACAGGTAGACGCTGGCCTTTTCCACTCTGGGATTGGTCTCTTGCTCTGCTTTCTGGCCATCATTAACTGAACAGCTGTTTCCCTTTGCCCATCCCCATGATGTTCCTACCTTGGAGCCAGCTGACCATGGACAGAAATCAGAAGACAAATTAAGCCGCTCTTCCTTTAAGGTATGGGATTCCAGTATCATATCTTAGCAATGGAAAATCTGACTAGATTGGTGGCCCTGTGAATCCAGCCCATGAGTGTTCTTACTGCTGAGGTACATCCTCAACACTCTTTTTTGGAGACAGTACCTTGCTAAATTACAAAGGATGGGGGTGGGGATATAGTTTAGCAGCACAAGCGCGTGCCTGGTAAGCATGAGGTCCTCAGTTTGATTTCCGGTACCAATAAATAAATAAATAAATAAATAACAAAAGATGGGCTAGAATTTATAATCTTCCTTCCTGAGGCCCCCACACAGCAGAGATTATCAATGTGTACCACTGCACAAGGCTCACCCTTGGTGTTTTGATCTGCTGGAGGCTGTCTTCAACATACTATAGTTGTAACAATATCAGGTTTTTTGATATATAAAAAAATTCAAATTCACCAGCTTCAAAGCAAAACTCATAACTTACAACTCTGGGCAGTAATTTGGGCTGGGATCACTGGGTAATTCCTCCGCTGTTCTTTCTGGTACCACATTCACATCACATTGCTGTAGTCTGCTGGAGTCCTCAATGGAGTTTGGATGGGCCAGGAGCCTTGTTCATTCAAATACCTTGCATTTCGTGCTCACTGACAGCTGAGATACTTTGAATTTCTCCCCTGAAGGTTTGCATAGTACAGTATGCTAGTGTAGGTTTTCAACTTTGCAGATGGAGGTGAGATTTCCAAGAAGAGGAGAGAAATGTCTTCTATGACTATTGCAACGACTCTGGGGCTCCACAGTGTTTTATTCTTTAATTTTAGCAGACAGTCAGAATGAATCACAAGAACAACCCAAATTCAATAGAAGAAGGATTTTGGTTAAAAAGAAAGCAGCTGCATTGGTAATGCTTTCCCCTTGTGCATATTCACCTAATTATGTTTAAACATGTTATGCCATCTCATATTTATTAGTGTGCATAGTGGTGCATGACAGCTAGTGGTCAACTGGTAAGACCCAGCTGAACTAAACCTGCATGGTGCTGGGTGTGGGAGGCCCCCTGAGGACGGTTGCCAGCAGCATAAGAGGCAGACCTGAAGAAGAAGAAGTGAGGCTGTTGGGAACTGGTAGAAACTGTTGCGAGCCTATTGCAAGCTAAGAGAAGCTGTAGGAGCTGCTGGTTCTCTTGAAGGAGCTTGTCATGCTGGCTTTCCTGATAAACTTGGATGTTTTCATCTTTTAGGAGCTCAGAACTTTGTTGTCACTGAGAATGGCTTTGGTTCACTTTGGGGAGCTTTGGTCCTCACTCTGAGCATCACTTCCTGACCTCAGAGGAGAATATGGTGCACTGCTCATTTCCCTGGAGAAGTTTGTCACATTGGCTTTCCTGATGGGAACTTGGCTGTTCTGATCATCAGAGGAGCTTGGGACCTCACTGTTGCTGAGGATGACTATGGTACTTCTCAGGGGAGGTCTGGTTCTTACTTTGTGCATCACTTCCTGGCTCCAGTGCAGATCCCTTAGCCTGCTATCAAAGATCCTTCATCACACTGGCACAGACTTTCTAGATTCCACCACTGACCTTTTGGCTTTCCCAGTGCAGATCAATAAAAACAGGCCTGAATGAGATATTGTTATGGGCTCTAGGCCTCCAGTTGCATTCATGGGAGGCATTGTTATGGGCTCTAGGTCTTCAGCTAGACTCAGGAAGGATATTTCCATGGGATCCAGGCCCTTGGCTGGAGTCTTTGCTCTTCAGTATGTGGACAGATTTCCTGCATTCTCTTGTACGTGATTCTTTGGGTAACTATTATAAATAATCTTATAAAATATGTGTCCTGTTATATTGTTTCCCTTTGAACAAAACCCACAAAGCACAACAGATAGTATCTAAAATAAGACAAAATTATAAATATTGATGGGAATTTAGAGAGGTAGGCAGACTTGTGTATTGTTGGGAGGAATGTGCAAATCACAGCCACTGTGGAAAACAGTACAGCAGTTTCTTCAAAAATTAAAAGGAGAATTACTGTAAGATACAGGAATTTCCCTTTGGGATACATAACAAAAACAATGTAAAGGAGTCTGAAAGAAGGAGATATTTGTATACCCATGACCATAGCAGCAACAGTCACACTAGACAAAAGATAAAAGCAACCCAAATGTCTACTGATGGTTGAATGAATAAACAAAATACAATGTTTACACACAGGAAAATTAGCCACTTTTTTTTAAAAAAGAAGGAAATTCCAATACATGCTGAAACATAGAAGAAAACTGAAGACATTATAGTAGGTGAAATAAGCCAGTCACTAAAAGGACTGCTTTTATATGATTCCACTTATATGAAGCACCTAGTGTAGTCAAATGCAGGGACAGAAAGTGAAATGGTATTTGCCAGGAGCCAGAGAGTGGGAGAAATAGGTAATTTTTGTTTAATATTTACAGGATTTCAGTTTTTAAAATGAAAAGAGTTCTGAACATTAATGTTATAACTGTACTCAATATTACTAAACTGCATTTAAAAATAGGTAAGATGCTTAATTGCAAGTTCCACCTATTTTACTACAAGAAAAATAACAAGTACACATTTTTGACACCTTTTAAGAGGTAAACTCTGACCCTCATATTTGAATCTTAATGGTCTTTCAATTTATTGAAACCAACAGAATGAGGCAGATGAATGATTCATGATTCTTGATCCTGTGTCCAAAAAGACAATACTGTACCTGCCTTATTTACTGGGACATTGGCTTGAGAAGCCCAGCGGTGGTGAATAAGAAATCTGATTACCTTATGATCACCATGCTATAGTGAGAAAGAGCAGAGCACATGGAAAGGTGACAGATCATTCCCAGCTAAATCTCAGGAAACAATTAGCATCCAACTGGCTGACACATAAGTACACAAGCTTACACATGACACCAGTGCCCAGCAAAAAAGTCACACATTGTCAGCTATGTCTGCCAGGAGAGGCTTGAGATATTATGGGATAAGACAAGCCATGTTTATTATGCCTGACCCCTAGTCCACATATCCTGTGAACTTGATGAAAAGTTTTAAGTCTCTAACAATTTTCAAATAAGAACTTTATCTTGATTATGCTTCACATACCATAAATTCATGCTTTTGAGATGCATATTTCATTCTTTAGTATACTTTTGCAACAGCCTCCTCTAATTTTAGAAAATTTCATCATGAAAAAGAACCTATATACACATTGAAATTCATGCACCATTCTCTGTTCTAGTTCTGCTTTATGAACTGGACACTTGAAAATGAATAAAAGTGTGATCATACTATATGTTGCCTTTGGGTCTGTATTCTTTCATTTACAATGAGGTTTTCACAAGGTCAGTTCATGTTATAGGATGTGTTCATTTCCCTTTAGTGGTTGAAGAAAATTTAGATATGATTGTACCACATTTTGTATATAAATCTTCAATTGATGGACATTTTTGTTGCTTTTAATCTGGGGTTATTAAGAGGAACCACTTAACTGTTTTTCAAAATGTGTTCTCAGTTTTTTAATCTGACCAGTAATATATATCAGTTCTGATTTATGAATATGCCTACCAATTAATTTTTTCTGTCATTTTAATTTAATGCCTCCAAATGAATATAAAAGTAATATATTTTTTGATGTTTTATTTTCCCTTTTTCTAATGCCTATTAGTGTTGGGCACCTTTTATGTATTTACTGACAATTTGCAGATCTTGTAGAAGCATCTTCTCAAATGTATTACTCTGTACTGGGCACCAGGCTTATTACTGAGTCATAGAACTTCCTGAGATAGTATGGACGTGAGTTCCCTATCAAAACATGATTTTGAAATGTTTTCAACCACTATGTGTGTTGTCTTTTCAGTTTTTTGATGGTGACCTTTGAAGTACACAGTGTGAGGTTGAGTTTCTTGATATTCCCTTTTAATACATACTGATATGCATACAGCTTAAACCATATGGTCTGAGCAATAATTAGATTAACAGAAGTAGTTTTGATTCCGAATGTTTTCTTCAGGAGGGGATAATTTTCCTTAGCTTTTATTCAAACTGATAATACTAAAACATTAAGACTATATACTATAAATATTAGTCTTAATAAATTAAGGAGAAATATAAAATACTAAAGTTTTTGTTTTTCTGTCTTCTTAAAAACTTCAGTGATAAGGGATTTGGGTTAAATTTATTTCCCCTACTTGATGACAGATTTAAATATGATTCCTCAATAAAGTAGTGTGAAATGTTACTTTATAAATCAAACCTTCAGAAAATGTTTCTTACTACAAGATCCAAGTGGAACAGAAAAAAGAAGATGAATCAGTTACTCTTTGCAATCTTCTTCTTCTTTTTTTTTTTTTTTTTTTTGGTACCAGGAATTGAACTCAGGACCTTGTGCTTGCCAGGCAGGCACTGTGCCACTGAGCTAAATCCCCAGCCCCTGCAATCTTCTTTTTATCTAAGTGATATGCACTAATTTCTTCATATCATACATGGAAAGGGAGTTTCATATATTTAGGCAATGACATTCAAATAAAGAAATTAGTCATTCCATTGAAGATATTTCTAGCTATATTTATTTTAACTGATACATTACAACTTTCGGAAAGCTACACAGATTAAGGGGTTCCATGTGATATTTCTTTATCTGTACACATTGTGTAATGTTTAAATAAGTTCAAACATATCTATTGACTATTTTATCATTCTTTATGATGAAAGCTTTCAAAATCCTTTTAGGTTTATGAAATGTACAATTAACTATTGTTACATAAACTTACTCTACTGTGCCATAAGAGAAAATTTTACTGCTATTTACCCCTGTGAGGAGATTGTAGCCAAAGGAATGTTTGAAGTGAATGAAAAAGAAGGAAGGGAGTTTCTGGGCAACAGTGCAGAACTAGGCTAGAGTTTAGAGCAAGATCTGCAGGACAACAGTCAGCAGAATTAAGAGCAGTTTGTTCGTGGGGATGTTTGCTTTGTTCATTGTGCCATTTCCACCTTGATAAGATTGCTTAGACCCAGTCAGCACGTGTCAGGTAACAAACCATCACAATCCAGCCTTATCCCCTGACCAAAACTCCTACACAATACGTTGCAAATACTTTTCTTTGATCTCATGTCCTTGAGTTACGAATAAATAACCACAGAGCTCTCAGCTTGCTGCTGCTTCCCTGAAGCTCTTTTATGGTCCTCTTGGTGACTGAACAAGAGCCTCATCTCCAAGTAATCTTTCTTGTCCTTTACCCAGCCAGTCATACATTCTGACATTTGCTCATCCTTTCCTCCTTCCTAATTCCCCAGTCTCTGGTAAAGACCATGCTACTCAGAGATTCTATGAGATCAACTTTTTTATATTCTCCGTATAAGTGAGATCATGTGTTACTTGTCTCCCTGTGGCTCTTTTATTTCACTTAACAAAACGATCTCAAGTTCTAGCCCTGTTGTAGCAAATGACAGGATTTCATTCTTGTAGCTGAACAGTATTCCATCTTGTGTGTGTGCCACTCTTTCTAACGTGTCCCTCAGTTGATGCACTTCTGTGTCTTGGGTACTGTGAATAGTGCTGCAGTGCTCACAGAAGTGCAGGTATGTCCTCACATACCAGTCTTATGTCCTGCAGATGTACACTTGCTGGTGGGATAACTGTATTATATGACAGCCCTATTTTTAATAATTTTATTACTTCCATAGTGTTTTCCATCATGGCTCTACTAATTTACATCCCTACCAAAGTATTCGGCACATCTGCACCAGCACATTTCTTTAGTCTTTTTGATAACAACTATTCTTATCAGGGTAAAGTGACATCTTGCAATTTTGATTCACATTTTCCTGATGATTAGTATGGTACGAACATGTTTTTCATATGTCTATTGACAGTTTGTATATGTTCTTTTGAGAAATGTCTATGTTTATTGTCTATTTTTTGATCAGGTCATTTCTCCTTATGCTATTGATTTTTTGATTCCTTATCTATTCTGATTATTAATCTATTGTCAGAGGCATAGTTTGAAAATATTCTATCCCATTCATTCTATTGATTGTTTCTCACTTTTGCTGGCAATTCTGTCTTAAACAAAATGAGAGAAACTGCATATTATAATCTTGATGACATTTCAGATTTACTTATTGACATTTTATATTCTAATAACATTAATGCAATTAGAAGAAGAAAAAAAGGAAGTTTAAGGTATTTCACTTGCTGTAGAAATCTAGAACTCTAATAAAAGTCTAACGAGTTTAATTGATTAAAAATATTGTAGTAAAAGAGGCATTTTTAATTCTGTCCATCTATAATATTAGTAACTATTGTCAAGGTGAATTAATGAATTATTTAAATTCCAGCAAACACACCAACATACCTTTGAGTATTTACCAGCTGCTTGCTAATGGATTAGGAGACAGTTTTTCATAAGATTTTCTGAACAACAATTTCTTAATATTTCCTGTCATGTGGAATGTAATAGCAGTAGTGGCAATCAATCATTCTCATAACCTGATAGAAAATTCTATTCCTGAAGAATTGTACTGGGAATCTATATTTTAGCAGATAATTAATGACATTAAAGGTTTATTTCAGATGATGTGAATAGACAATACTAACTGAATCAGGTGTATATCCAAAATCAAAATTTAAAACATTTTTACTAACTATTTAATACAGCTAATCATGAAATCAAATGAATAACTCTAAAATTTGTGTAATATAAAAATTCATTTATATTCAGAATGGACCAGTTATAAAAAAGTCTCATAAGCTATGCCAAAAGTCAAAATTTAATATAAATTCAGAAACAATCTTTCTATATGCTAGCCTAGTTGGTGTTGAGTAACTAAGATAATTTTTTATTCATTAGAGTTTTTGTATTCTCTACTTTGTGACACTGAGTATATGAATATGGAATACTGTTTTTGGTAAGAATTTAGATGAGGATGGCACACGCCAAACTCAACATAATAGAAATATATCTCCAGGGTTATTTTTACACAAAAGTTATGATCTCTAAATTAAATGAGAACCTTGGAATAAAATTCTAAGAATATGTTTTCTTTATATGCTAATATCCTTGTATCTACTGAGACAATCAGGGCAAATTCTCAATCTTTTGCTTAGAAGGATTTTTATTTTTAAAATTTAAACATCTTTTCTCTCTCCTTATCCATTTCCCTCTTTCCTTCCCACTCCCTATCCCCCTCCTCTTCAGTTCCTATGTTCTCCATCTTCTTGCAAACCACCAAATCTTCAGGTCCACTTTGTTGTCTAATGGGTACATTCACAAGTTAACTTTCCATGGGGTTTTCTTCTTTTTCACATAATCACCCTTTCCTCAGCTGCTGTCCGAACACTTAAAATTGCACAGGAAAAATATATTGAAAGTAGTTCAATAACAATGAAATAGACAATAAGTATAAAAAGTAAGTTATAATACTGTAACATTAATAGCCCAACCTACAATGGCTTGGGTGAAAAATGGTAGTGGAGTTTCAGAAAATGTTTAGAACTGGGTGTAGCAGCACACACCTGTAATCCCAGTGCTTTGGAGGCTGAGGCAGGAAGATCATGAACAGTTCTATGCCAGGGTTGGGGATATAGCTCGGTAGTACAATGTCTGCTTGGCAAGAAGAAGGTACTGAGGGGCTGGGGATTTAGCTCAGCGGCAAAGCGCTTGCCTGGCAAGTGCAAGATCGTGAGTTCAATTCCTGGTAATGGAAGAAAAGACAAAAAAAAAAAAAAAAAAAAAAGGCAAAAAGAAGGTACTGAGTTCAATTCCCAATACTAACAAAAAAAGTTCTATACCAGCCTGGGCTACACAGTCAGTGAAGTTCATGCTGCACTACACAGCCAGACCCTGTCTCAATGAAACAAAACAATATGGATACATTTTGAACCAATGAGTCCATTCTACATTGACTGCAATTTAATTTTTGAAAATCTGAATTTATAATACAGTTGAATGATTAGAGAGAGCTTTAGGGTGAGAAGAAACATATAAAATTTAACTACAAAGTCAGGAGGATGAGAGGAAGTGGTGTGCATGATAAAGCAGAGCACTGGCTCTGGGACTGTGATGGTTTCTTAGCTAGTGTGGTGAGATAAGTAGAAAATCTTAGCCATCACTTCATAGCAGAATCAGCAACTCCTGCTCAGGAACTCAGGTGAGCACCAGGGTATGAGATTATCCCCTTGCACTGCCTTCCACTCTGGTGCAAGAACCTAGGGGGAAACCCAGGCAAACAACTCAGAGGACAGTAGCCCCTCCCACTGCCTCTCTGCCACCATGACCCACCTGTACCACATCAGCAGGCCCAAAGTATGGCCTCCCCCTACCTAATGCCATGACTGAGGTGAATTGCTTGGGAAGGCCCAGAGACAAAAGGGAATGCCAGTGTGATAGTTGGATCTCAGTGAGGGTGCACAAGATGGACGTGTGAGACTTGTGTGAAAAGTTCAAAGCAGCAGTAGCAATTCAAGCCAATAGATGACTGAGTTCTCCAGAGGACCTGCAACCAACTCAGGAAGAACCCAGGACTTTGTAACCGTCACTTTTCCCTCAATTTATTACATATATATTCCCTTCCTTTCTCTTCCCTTTTCCTCATTTTCTTCTTCCTTTTATCCTTTCCTTTGTTTTTTCTTAGCTTCTGTTTTATAAACAGCTGGGGAGAACTTCAGCCACAGAAAACTAATCCCATGCCCCAACCCAGAGACCAAGTTTACAAAATTCCTCAAATACTCCTTTGTTCTTTCTTTCCTACCCACTTCTCTAGTTTCTCAAAATATGTGTGAACATCTTTTGTTCTCCAGGCTTGCTTCTACTTCCTTTGCAGTTCCTTTGCTTTATGCATTATCTTCTCTAAATTTTCCCAGCTGAG
Source organism: Chinchilla lanigera (assembly GCF_000276665.1). Taxonomy (NCBI): domain Eukaryota; kingdom Metazoa; phylum Chordata; class Mammalia; order Rodentia; family Chinchillidae; genus Chinchilla; species Chinchilla lanigera. The sequence goes on from NW_004955502.1 coordinate 5,271,996, forward strand.
GGTACTAACACTGTACCAAGGGGAAACAATTTGCATACAAACTCCTAATTTACAATTGATTTAATTATATACTGTATACTGTGCACCTATGGACTAAAGTACTAAATCAATAGTTACCACAGTTTATCAATTTTTAAATAATGCTAGATGCTATTGTTATTGCTAATTTTATAGCTGAGGTGTCATATCTGTTGTAGTTAGTGGTTCTACCATCTGTAACAATATAGGAAACTCTGGGGTAACAAGCCTACAACAAAAGGCTGGGGATCAAACCTAACAGATGCAAATATTCCACCCTTAATTAATTGGGAAGATAGGATCTTTTGACAGACGCAAATCAAGAATCTCCTACACACAGGATATGTCCCTGAAAAACAGACATTTCCCAAAGAAGCCTTGATATTAGTGATACACTGATCTACTATAAAAGCTCACAAAGTTCATCACAGAAAATAAAATATTGTTTAAAAGATAGAAAGTGCTGATGAAAAACCAAAATGCCATCACAGACCTCCAACCCACCCAGAACAAGTCCAGGGGACATGAACACAGACGAAAGTGGAAGATACACACCTGAAGTCTCTGAAAGGATAGCAATCAAATTAAAGAAACTAATCCATGAGGCCATGGAGGAAATCAGAGCAGAAATAATCATTCATGTAAAAAGAAAAGTAAGCATTTATAAAAGAAATGCTCAGCAAATCTAGAATAGAGACAAAGAAAAAATAGATGATGATAGCAAGAGGATGATCAATACAGGAAAGAAGTAGAATACATGAAATGGATTCAAACTGATATCCAGGAAGGTAAATATTCCATTGACAACTGGCATATTTGCTTGAATGAAACTGAAGAGAGATTTCAGAACTAGAAGACAGGATCATGCCCAGCTGTTGTGAAAGGAAAGACCTCTTGAAAATAACAAAAGCTCAGGAAATAACAGTTCAATAGCTGGAAGATGTTGCAAAAAAAATAATGTAGGAATAACTGTGTCAATGAAGAAGCAGTAGTCAACACAAATGACATCTAAAAAAAATCTGTTTCCAGAAGTAATGGCACAAAATTTCCTAAGCATGGGAAAAGATTCTGACAAACAGTAAGTGAAGCTTATAGAACTCCAATTAGCCACAACCAAAATAAATCCATATGCAGACATATAATAATTAAGATCCCCTAAATTCAGCAAAAGAATGAAATATTAAAAGCTGTCAGAGAAAAGAAACAGATTACCTATAAAACAAAGACCATCAGAATCATGACCGACTTCTCAACACAAAATATTGAGTCAAGAAGAGCTTGGAGTGAAGCACTCCAAGTCCTGAAAGAAAATAACTTTCAACCCAGATTCTTGTACTCTGAAAAACTGTCTTTCAAAATTAATGGAGAAATAGGATACTTCCATGACAAAGACCAACTGAAGAAATTTATGACTACCAAATGAACCTTATAAAGAGTACTGAAAGATAGTATAGACAGACACAAAAATGACAACAATTCCAAGAATAACAACAGAAAGAATTCACCAAATATGGAAAACAAGTAAACAAGAGGAAATGTAGGGAACTAAAAGCAGGAAAATAACATTACAAAAATAAGCCAATACATAACAGTTATAATCCTCAATGTAAAAATGCCCTTGAGTGGCCAAAGTAATAGACTAGAAGAAAGAATCAGAAAACAATATGTTATATGCAAGAAACACATTTAACTTAAAAAGGGATTCATAGACTAAAAGTCAAAGGGTGGAAAACAATATTTCATGAAACAAGAACTCAGAAAAAAGCTGGGGTTGGTATTCTATTTGCAGAACAAGTGAACCTCAAACCAAGAATAATCAAAAGAAATAAAGAAGGTCACTACATACTCACGAGGGGAAAACTTAAAGAGGAAATGGTAACAATTATAAATATGTATGAAGCAAACATGGGAGCACTTAAGACAAATGTTAATAGACATGAAAAATCAAATAAGCAATAACACAATTAAAATGGGAATTTAATATCCCCTTGTCTTAAAAAGATAGATCAACTAGAAAAAAGTCAGCAAAGAAATAACAGAAGTGACCAAACCTTTGAACAAATGGACTTAGTAGATGTTTACAGAGTGTTCCACCCAACAATATCTGAACACACATTCTTCCCAGCTGCACATGTGATGCTGTATAAAATAGATCATATACTAGCCCATAGAACATGCCTAAGTAAATCAAAGGAGCTGAAATTATCCCACACATGTTGTCTGACCATAGTGTAATAAAACTGGAAATTAATGACAAAAGAAACTGTAAAAATTCCCTAAGCATATGGAAATTAAAGAACACCCTCCTGAACAGCCAGTTGGTCACATATCAAATTACCAACACTGAATCAAGAAGATATAAAAATTCAGAATAACCTAATATCAACTAATGAAATTGAAAACATAATAAAAAACTTACCAACAAAGAAAAGCTCAGGTTGTGATAGATACACAGCTGAATTCTACAAGAAAGTTAGAAAGATTTAACACCAGCCTTTTGTCTACTTTTAAAATTTATTTATTTATTTATTTATTTGGTACCGGGTATCGAACTCAGAATTACAATGGAGTATTACTCAGCTATTTAAAAAGATAAACTCGAGGCTTTTGTAGGCAAATGGATGCAACTAAAGACCATACTCATAAGTGAAATAAATGGGACCCACATGTGTAAACATTGTGTTGTCTTCTTGCTATAGGAACCTGAAAGACTAGGTAAAACTCAAAACATACAATAGATGATAGAAAGGGAAAGAAACTGCTCAAAGGAAGGAACGACTGGGATGAGGGAAAGAAGAAAAAAGAAAGAAGGAAGGCAAAACATAAATATATATATAAATAGCTGTGATGACTGTATTGCTGTTGTCTGATGGTGTATTGAAATGAACAGTTAATGCTCACATCATGAGCCAGATATCACTGACAAAGAATAAACTACCCTTTTAGATGAATAACAGATGGGATGAGAGAAAGAAGAAAAAAGAAAGAAGGAAGGCAAAACATCATGTTCTGATGGACTTTTCATGCTTGTGTCTGGTGGTCTGAGCACTGATTTGAAGGTAACAATATGCAGTGGAATTACAATGGTGAACTCCTACCATCTTGTCTAGTGAAACTATTATCTCTAATGTTTTACTGAAGAATTATTTTTTTATGGTCTTTAATTGTTTGAGCAATCTTTCATTCTTACATCTGATAATCTGAGCAATGTAACTGAGGATAGCAATATGTAATGTAACAACCACTGCTGATTTGTATTAATTTGTCTGAGGACCCTGTATCACTTTGAATGCTCTTGATTTGTTTATATTTGTGATACTGATATGCTGCTACTATTCTATTTTTTAGTTTGTTTGTTTCTCATGTACTACTCTCTTTAAAATAAAAAATGTAGATCAAAACATTACAAGAAAATAAAATTGTTGGCCAGATCTCTTTCAAAACGAATCAAGAAATCTTTAACAACATTCTTAGCAAAAATATTAGCAAATATTGGATTCTAATTGGGCAATACCATCCACATCAAGATCACACTATGCATAAAAGTAGTTCTTGCTAAAAATTCATTGTTGATTAAATTTTTGAAATATTCTCAGCTGAATATGGTGGCACATGTGTGTAATTCCAGCATGCAGGAGTTTGAAGCAGGAGACTGTTACAAGTTCAAAACCACCCTGGGCTATAAAGTGTGCTCAAGGCCAGTCTGAACTTCATAGTGAGACTCCGCCTCAAAAACACCAAAAAAAAAAAAAAAAAATTCTCAATGTTCCACTCTGTTCTGGTTTCAGCAATCACTGTCTATCTGACAAAGTCAACTGTCCTCATGTTCTGAAAGGTGTCCCAGCTTTAACAGTCCGACTTTGCACAATTCCTCCAATAGACACATGAAGTCTGGGATTACTCATGATGCTGCAAAAACCTGAGGGAAATGTGAAGATCTCAGACTGCACTCCTCAAAATTGTGGCTGAAACACCACATTTTTAGTGTTGAATAGATGGTAGATAATGCCTCTTCTGTAAAACTTTCTTTGTATCATGTCCTTTGTGCTGTTCTTGCTGATTATAATTTGCTATCCATAGTAGACTATCTATTATTACGCCACATCAGTTGATATAGTAGGTGATACAATAATCATAAGTATTATCAGTTAATGTTTGACTTTTACAAAGGATTAACTGTTATGATTTATATCAAGATTGTTCAGCTTTTAACTTGTGAATATTGTCACTGTTTTCTGACTATGAAACAAAATTCTAAATCCAGCATGAGCCAGATATCACTGACAAAGAATAAACTACCCTTTTAGATGAATAACAGATGGAAAGAAATATACAACTGGAATAGAGAAGCAAATGAGAAATGTTGCACAATATGTAAAACTTGATGTGGATTTGGACAGGATGGACAAGGTGATCTGAAGGCATATAGGAAGAGTCAGTCTTATAATTCTACACAAAACAGGGTATTAGTTTTAAACCCCCCCAAAAACCTTTCAATTTTCCCCAAGGATAACAATGTTCAGTTTAAGACAGTGAGAAGAGAATTTTGGCATTCCATATTGACAGACACTTTATATACTTACTGCTTCAGATTGCTCCGAGAAACTCACTAAGATTATTTCCTCATTCAGAGGTTTCAACTAAAATATGCTATGGAAATACAAAGGAAGACACATTGAATACAAGTGTGGTAGTGACATTCACAGCTATAGATTCAACATTTTGATTTGTTTGGACCTCACTGAGTGAAGTGGAAATTATCTTGGGCCTTATACAAATTAATGAAGAAACATATCTACATAATAGTAAATTTCTGTTTTCATTGGCACACACATATATATAGATTGAAATATTATGAGTCACAACTGCAATTTGCAGGTCAAGCCATGCAAGTACATGTAAAGTCTGATACATGAGCTTTCACTAGGGCTACGCCTGGCAGGTGCAGGAGGCAGAGTGGACAGTGCCAACATCCTCTTCTCCAGAAGCATTTTGTGTTTGCCTACCTAGTCCATGCTTCAACACTGCAAAACTGGGTCATGAGAATATCACTACAACACAGATAACAATGCTGTCACTTTACCATCTTCTGCAGTAGCATCCCTATGTAGTTGTCCAGAGTCCCATGTTCTCTGAAGGCTGCCAGGCAAGCCTGTTTTGCTCTGCTGAGAAGGCACAGTCCTTAACCCCATTCCTGCCCTCTGGAGTTTTACTGCATGTCCAGTGATTCATTAAACTATGGCAGCAACCAAAATGTCCCTCTGAAACTCTTAGGAGGAACTTCAATTTTAAAAAATAGAATTTCAAATCATCTTCTTGTTTTCTATGAAAATTTAAATGAAATATACAACATTATAAAAATAAAATTATTGATATTTTATACAGATACAAAATATAATTTTGTTTCTTATCTACACCTTTGGCAAAGAGTGGAAATGTACATTTTGTCAAAGTAAATTCAGTCTATACAAGTCTTATTAATCAAAATATCTATATACTAAATGGTTGGCTTAATTTGTATGCTGAACTTTTAAAAAGGGGTGTGACTTTTATAATATTGAGATTTCAGTTAAGTTGTTTTGGTTTTCAATTTCCTCCAAATATTCCAAAGCACTTAAAGAGATTTTTAAAAACTTTTTAAAATGGGAAATAATCTCATTAGAACATCCCATAAATAGTTATTATTGTTCCTTGTAATAAAGATGTTAAAAGAGTGATTTGACTTAAAATCGCATTTAAAAATGTGAGATGAGAATAGTGCTGCTTTATTAAGGAATGTAGTGAAGATTCAAGAAAACAGAAATTTATATCACATTTCTTCTAAACTAATGATCTCTAAAGAGGCAAAACATTGCAGAGAAAAGGATGAATTAAATATACTTGTGTTGTTTGATGTTATATGTAGATTATGATAAAAACAGAGAAGAAAGTCCTTTTTTTGAAGTAAGACTGCTTCAAAATCCAAAATCATGTCAACAGATAAAAATAGACAATTAAGAGAGGTTTAAGTGCTTCTTTACTAAAACTGACTTTTTTGAAATTTAATTTTCACATGTTCAAAGTTTGAATGTTTTAAAACAAGTTTCCTGAGAAATAAAGTTTTAATTTAATTTATGATGACATCCAATGTTCTTCAGAATATTTTTTAAATGTTGCGTACTTTAGACATAGGCATCTTACAAGATGGACTTATAAACCCAAAGGACTTGTTGGCAAACAGCTGTTTCACCAGAACCGGCTTGCAGATGCAGAGTTGGGAAAGCGTACTGGAGATTTCTCTGAGAACTTACTGATAAGTAAAATCCTGTGTCCTGCATGCAAAGGCTGTTGTTGACGTAATATTTAGCTTGGTACCATAACCTTGGGTTATGGTACCAAGAACAGCAGTGTAAAATCGCCTGGATAACAGGCTGCAAGAAAGAATGACACTTGTGGCTGACTATATTGAATGCTGTCACCATACAGAAGAAAAAACTTACTTTAAAAAGTCTTCAGAGAAGAACTGCAGTAAAAGAAAAATAAAAAAAATTATTGTAATGTATTTTGGGGAAAAATCAAATTTGTATTTTTATTAAATACACAAAATATTTGTTAAAATGATAATCTCCATTAAACTGCTTACATTAGTGTATAATCAGATTTTCACTCCATTGGAATGAAAAAAATCATCTCCTTTGAAATGTATCTGCAAATGACTAGTACACTACAGTGTAGGCCTAAAAATGTGGATATTCAGTGGTTTAAGAAGAGTTAAAATATACTGCTATACCTCAGAACAGAAACAGAAGAATAATTATACTTTTGCACATATTTTATTCTTACTATTAATTCCTAATTGCCATCATTAACTAGTCTTATCCTTATTTGGACAAATTAATGTTATTTATATATAATAAATAATGAAGACTATAACACAACCTCTAATAGCTGTTTGTAATACTGTCATGTTAGTATATTTAGTAGCCTAGTGTATGCTACATTTTTAAACTTACTTCTGCTGTTGCTTGTTCCAGCATGGCTGTGTCCTGGGTTGGCTCTTTAGCGAGCAGGTTATATAACGCCTGGGCCGTAACATCCAGGCCCTGTTTCCATGCACTTGCTCCCCAGCCCAGAGTCAGCTCCTGTTTATTCCTTGTGTTTTATGCCTTGGTACCAGGTTTTGGCAGAGCAGGAGGCTTGTTTGTTGTCCAGATCTAGCCTCAGCTCTACTTTTCTTAGTATTCTTGCCATTCCTGTCTGTGGCCTTCAGCATATGGGTTATGTTGGGGAGAGTTTTGCTGCTTCTTTTCTAGGAATACTGACCCTTCTTCAGTAACAAGACTCTAGCATATTATTAATTTAGTATTGCCACTCTTTTGAGAATACTTTTCCTTTTTTCTGTGTTTGTTACTTGACCCTCCAGCAAGGTGAAAGAGAAGAGCAGAGGCCTGGGAAAGCCATTTCTTGTAGGTCACTGTTAGACCTTAGGTTTATATAAAATGTTCTGTGAAATTATCAGTGGAGATGTAGCAAGACTGTGATAATTGATTTGCGCAGGGAGGAAGGTTTTGCTATGCAATGAAGGGTGAAACCCGACAGGACAGCTTGCAGTGTTTAAAACAGCTCTGCCTTAGCAGAATGAAGGATTTCTGGAATGTATTTTTATGGGAATGAGAAAGAAAGGAAAACTGAAGTCTAAGCATAGGCTTTGACCTGAGCAACTGGAATTCTGATGGTATTATTTATTGGAATGACAAAGACTGGGAGAATTGAAGAGTTGATGGAGCCATGGAAATCAACAGTTGCCTTTCGGCTGAGATTCAGAGGTCTTCTAGACAAATTGTGAACATATTTTATTTTTCCTGGCTAATGTTTTACAGATCAGTTGACTGGTTGATCCCTTAAAATTGTTTGTGATATATTAGATTACATGGTATATTAATCTGCATGGTGCTACAATCACGTTTTTAATGTACTCAACATAATTCAGATTTACTGAGTTATAATGAAATATTTGGTCAGATGAAGTAAAATAGCTAATGGTTGTTTGCTTCTATTTTGACTGAATTCAAAATATTGGATTCTTGATTCATTTTAGTTATTTCAAAAATTAGTAAAATCATATGTACTCAGGTAGACTGCGCTTATGGAAACAAGTACATTTCTCTGAATGCCTAGATTAACAGGAAATACTTTTTCAGGATATATGCCATAGAGAGGATCAATAAAACATTTAACAGGAAATTGTCAGGCCAATCTTTAAAGTACAGGCATTGTAGAAATGTGTGAGCAAAGTAGATGCTGAAAACTGCCAGCAGAATTAAAAGACTGGCTCATGACCATGGAAATGATACATTCATATTAAGTGTTAATCTACCTCAGTGTGTAGAAATAAAAACTGACACTAAAATATCACTTTAAATAACTAGGGACAAAACTGGCCTAATTTAAGAATGTAAATAAAACGAACACCGAACTGAGTAGAAGTGATTTTATAATTAGATTCTAGGGCAGTTAAGCAAAATTTAATGCATATACAGAAGCCATTTTTTATGGTGAATCTGTTAATAGAAGATGTAGTGTTTCTTTGTTAGATATATGGGACAGTAGACAGTGAGACAAAAGACAACTGTGATTTTGTAAAATATAGCACAAGATTAGAGCAAATCCTTTTGCAACAAACCAATTTAGATTTGAGGTATCATTCTTCTGTTTTCAAATTATCTGTGACAAATTACCTCCTTTGATCAGTATTGTTAAGAGGGCTTATGTTCCAGAACTGTTGTGAGCTTTGACGTAGGTTTGGTATTTCAAATGCTTAGCACAGTACCTGTTGCACAGGAAATACTGAACAAATAATATTATTTTCTAGAGGCAATTATCACTATTTTTCTTTTTTTGTGGCAAGGGTTACGGGGAAGCCTTACATATGTACTTTGCGCAGCACTTCTGGGAAATTAGAACAGGTCCCCAGGAATTGTATTTTCCAGAAGACTCAGAAATATCAAGGAAGAACGTTATTAGGGGAAAGAGGACTAAAAGATATATAGTCACAAATATCTAAGATTAACATTCAGAAGAAAACTGTACACAATTTTCCTAGGAGTATTTAAGAATATTGCACCAGTAGAAATAGGAACATTGTTCTGAGATAAGAAAGACTTCATTCTGGAACAATTTAAGCAAAAAAAAATCACAATTATCATGAGTATGTGTTTTAAAAAGTAAGACTACATTTGGAAAGTTGAAAAAGTTGAAGTTTAAATAAACTCCAGTAACTGATATTATAGAATACCTGAGAGAGATAAAAAGACCTCATTTTATCATTTCAGAAGATCAAATCAAATCAGTGACTGCTGAGGCACTGGGTGACAGGTTAAGGTAGACAGGTAGTAGTGATAATAACAAGCACACTGAATAAATACCAGGAACACTTCCAGATACAGTAGCAGGAAAGAAGCAATAGTACTGGCTACAGGAGGACAGAAATATGTGATCAGGAGCCTCCAATGTCAATAGCTAATGAAGAGGAATCTTGAAGCCAAACATAGCCAAGTAACGCTTCCCTGTTCATGAGGTTGAGGGTTAATCTTTCTATACAATGAACCTACTTCATTTGAGTGTTTTTAGGAAGAATACATTTAAATAGAAATTCTAATTGATAAATAAAGTTTAAAATATTTCTTCATTTGAGAGAAAAATATTTATTATAAAAAACAAAGCAACCAACTAAAAATACCCCATGCAGAAAATAGAAATATTGAACAAAGCCTGAATATTTACTTTAGCCTTAATAAGATATTATCTTCTCCTCTTCTTAATATTTAAAATGCTATACAAAAGTAGCAAACTTTTATTAATTTATTTATTTTCTATTTATGATATACAAGTATTAATGAAAAATAAGGATCACACAACCAAAAAACTGGGCTGTGATAGCACAAGCCCATTATGAAATGTTCACTTTGGAAAAGTGGATTGTGGAATATTATCACACTGAATATAGGAGACTATGATAATTTAAGGATGGAAACCTTAACTCCCAGTCCATTATGAAAGTAATAAAAAGTCATAAATCACTAAAAGAGTGCACAAAACAATTAAATATTACTTACAATTTAAAATAGATTTCAAAAATAATTACCTTAAATGAAAGAAGGAACAAAAGAATAAAAAATACAGGAAAAGAAGAAAAAGATAGCAGTATGGTCAAAAAGTGTAAATTATCACATTATACAAAAATATCCTAAAGACTCCAATAAAAAGGCAGTGATTGTCATACTAGCTATATTGCTACTGTTTGTAAACAGTGTACTTTAAATACAAAGACAAAGTCCAGCTGAAACTAAAAGATAGAAAAAATACATATAGTTGACTTGCAAAAGTTAAAATTAAGGTATTATAACTGTATTAATATCAGTAAAACTAGACATCAAGACAAAATAGCAAAAAAAGACAAAATATTGTGCTGTATTTAGAGTTATATATTAAGATTGTAGTAAAAGTTTCATACTGTAGAAATCTATTAATATAAAGTTATATAATACAATTACACTGTTCAATTAATTCTCCTAGTGGAAAGGTACTACGAATTGCAAATATGACAGAGGGTGCTTTCTGGAATGATGATTTATATCTCAGTTATTGTAGTGGCCACACAGGTGAATTCATGTGAGTAAACATGCAACTACATATTCAAAGTTTATTTTTATGTATGATTAAAAAATATTTTGAGGGGGCTGGGGATTTAGCTCAGTGGCAAAGCTCCTGCCTGGCAAGTGCAAGGTCGTGAGTTCGGTTCCTGGTACCAGAGAAAAACCAAAATAAATAAATAAATAAATAAAAAATATTACTTTGAAAGGGAAAGAATTTACATAAAATGAAATAATTTGTATCTCTAGTGAAAGATGTTCACACAGAGCAGAGTATGAGCATTAATTTTTTTATTATAAAATTTAAAAAACTGACAAAATGAGACACAATCAAAACAACAAAACAACAAAAACAACAAAATGATACTTTACCTCAAATCAAAATGATAGAAATTTACAGTGGTTGCTACATTACATACTGTTATCTTCTTTTTTTGGGCGGGGGGGGCGTTTTCTCCGGTACCGGGAACCGAACTCACGACCTTGCGCATGCCAGGCAGGCGCTTTTGCCGCTGAGCTAAATCCCCATCCCCTACATACTGTTATCTTCAACAAAGTTGCTCAGTCCACTAGACATAAGAATGTAAGATTGATCAATCAAAGACAGTAACAAGTAAAAAATAATTTAAAAATTACAAAAATAGAACATGGGAAATGATGCAGAGCTTCATCACGCAAGATGGCAGGAGTTCAACAATGGTTCTTATACTGCATATTGTTGCTTTCAGATCAGTCATTCTGATTACCAGAGTCAAGCGTGCAAAATTGGTCAAGAAAAAGAAAAATTTTAAGCATCAACTGCTCCTCTCAGCAATACACCTATTGCAGCTATCTATATTGTTTTCCATTTTTTAAAGAACAAAAATAACAAAAACAAATACATAAACAAAACAGCATAAAGAGCAATAAAATGATACAGAATTTCAAAACGTGGTGATAGGATATTAACAATGGTTGTTATATTATATAATGTTATCTTCAAAGTGGTTGCACATATAACCAGATATAGGCATGCAGGATTGATCAAACAATTGCACATTAACAGCTCCTTTCAATAAACCAACAGATTAATTTTTAAATTACAAACAGTATGATGTTTTAGAACCTTCTTACTGCTCTAACAAAATACAATAACCTAAATAGCTCATAAATAACAGAAATTTATTCATTATAATTCTAGCGACTGGGATGTCCAAGATCAACATGGTAGCAGATTTGGTGTCTGGCAAGGCCCTCTTTCTGGTTCACTGACTTCAACATTTTTGTTCTAACTTCACATAGTAGAAGTAGTGAGGGGTTGTCCTAACCTCATTCATGAGTGTTCCGCCCTGGAGATCTAAGTACCTTTCCAGTGCCGTGCCTCATCTCCCAGTATCATTCTGAGTATCAAGAGAGTTAGTGTCAGAAGAGATGTTGAGGAAATACAAATATGCAGCCCACTGCAATATGAGCGGCTTTCAGACTAGAAAAGAGCTAAATGGAGAAATTTCCCATAGTAGAAAAATAGAGATTTTTCTAGCTACTATATTAAATAAATGACAGCCAGATAGGTCTTTAAAAAAAAAAAATCAGGATTTTGTATTTTAATAATCCTGGTAATTGTGTCATTACTGCAAAAGAATGCTATTAATTTTTTCTTCCCTAGCCTGCTTACAATTAATAAAATGACATACAAAGTAATCCATGCATAATATCATAATTCCTTGAGACTCTAGACAGAGTAACATACAAAGCTATTGAAATAACAAAGTACTAGTAGAAAGTATTGTGGAAGTAAAGACAGATATATTGAGATGGACAGGGAAAGGATTCATCAGAGCAAGAGTCAAGGCCATAGCACTGCTTTCCTTTCAGAAAATTTTATTGTTTAGTTTGTCAGAAAACATTTTACTAAACCTCCTCAGTGTACTAGCCTTTATGGCTTACTGATTAATAAAAAGTTACTTGGTTTTGAAGATCTAATAGCCTCAGAAGAGACCAGGCAATGTTTGTGTGTAGAAGTAAATGAGCTAGATGTTGAATAAAAGTAAAACAAGGACAATTTTCCACTACACATGGGCTGCTTTATTTATTTTTTACTTATTAATGTATTGATTTACTCACACACTTTTTCTTTAATACATTTGAATGGGCTGATTCAATTAATTCTTTGTATAGCACAACAGGTTTAATTAAGAAAATTCTCTGTCTAGAGGAGCTTAGATCCTAAGTACAGGAGAAGATACTGTATCCTCAATTTCTATTTTTTTCATAGTGAAATGTGGAACAAGATAACTGCAATATTTTCAGATTCTACATTTTGCATAATTGAATATTACCTTTTCTCAGTCATAATAGCCAAACTATTACAATATTTTATTGGTCTCAAAACAGGTAAACAAACCAGTGGCACAGAAAACATATCCCTGAAATAAATTTTTGCATGTATAGTCTGTTAGTCTTCAACAATAATATATATTGGATAAAAGAAAACCTCTGCAAAAAATGGTGCTGAAAAATTAATCCTCATGCACAAATCTCAAATGTGACCCCATCTCTAATTCTATGCCAAAATTTATTAAGATGAATCAAAGACTTAAGTGTAAGCTTTCCAACTTTGAAACTACTACAAGAAAAAGGGAAAAAGTCTTCAAGATAATGCTATGAGCAATGACTTTCTAAGTAGGCACTAAAAGCACAGGAAAGAGAAGTTAAAAACTGACAAGCGAAATTACATCAAAATAAAAGGAACACCCACAATGAAAGTAGTCATTATGCATCATGGCCATGTACTAGTAAAAAAAAGGGAATGAAGGGGAAATCAACACACTCTCATTTGAAGGAAACTAAACTTTTCACCAGTGGATCTACCTTAAATGAATAGCTAAACTTGGCTCTGCAAACAGAAACAAAAAACAAAAGAAGAAATCTACCTGAAGGGAGAAAAAATGTATGCTTGGCAGTTGAAACAAAAATCCTAATACTATCTGACATAAGAAAATATTTAAGACAGTTCTACTAAAAATGAGAAGGATAAAGGAAAATAAAGAGGTAAGGTTTCTAGTATAATTTAGACTGGTAAATGTCAACATCAGTTGATTATGATAAGTTATAGACATGTACAATGTACTATGTATAGAAAGAACTAACAGTTATAAAAAGACACTGAAGAAAGAAGAAATCAGTAGAATATACAGATAACCTACAGTTTGAAAAAAAAGTGTCTGCTATTCATTCAGCAGAGGATTAATACCTAGTGTATGTAAGGAAGTCAACAACAAAAGAAAAATAACTAAAAATTAAGCCAAATAATCTAAATAGACATTTATCAAAAGAAGAAATATACATGGGAAATAAATATATAACAATTTTAAATAATCATCATCTTTCACGGAAATCCAGATAAAAATTATAATGAGATATCATCTCACCCCAGTTAGGATAACTGTCACACACACACACACACACACACACACACACACACACAAGCTGGCTGGCTAAGATGTGGGGAAAATATTCTCACAGTGTTGGTGGGAGCATAAATCATATGGCCATCCCAAAGGAGGTAAGGAAATATCTTATGAAAGTAAAATTTGATCAACCATATGATCCAGCTTCTCCACTTCTACCTTTATAACAGAGGAGAATTAAATCAACATGACAAACAAGTACCCAAGTTTATTGTGAATTTTCATGTTTATTGTGGCCCTGTTCTCAGTACTTAAAGTATGGAATCTGCCATCATGTCCATCATCAAATGAATGGATAAATAAGTATGGTACATATGCACAATGGATGGATTTTTTTCAGCCATAAAGAATGAAATCTTTTCATTTTCAGCAAAATGTATGAAACTGTTGGGTACTGGGTTACATGAAGGAAGCTGTAAACAAAAAGACATATGCCATATGTTTCCCTCAGATGTTTCTTTTTCTTTTTCTAAAAATAAAAGGAGGAAAACATTGACAGACAACCTTTTACAAAATAGCAAAAGAACAGTACAGACAATACAGAGTTACAAACAAAGTGCTAGGAAATTAACAATACTTGTTGTATTACATATTGATATGTTGTTATGGTTTGTGTATACATGTCCCCCCAAATCCTCATGCAGTCATGGGGCAGGCTTCTAGGATTTGTGATTGATCCATGATCCAATGCAGGGATTATGGGTGTGAGTGCTACACTCACCCTGGGGCAGATACTTTGCATACAGTATAAGGGTGGGAAAGAGGCTGCTTGTCGCCATTTCTTCCTTTGAGCTTGTTGCTTTTCTGTGTTCTGCCACCGTGAACTGTAGCCCTCTGCCTTGGAACCAGCCAAGTAGAGACTGAATCTCCACAAACTGTGAGCTAAATAAACCTTTCCTTCCTTCATTTTGGGCATCAGGTATTTTGTCTCAGTAAGAGAGAAAAGTAACTGAGACAGATGTAGACAATAAAAATTAACTTGAAAGGGGAATAGTGATTATTAGGGATCAGTAAATTGGGTGGGAGAACAGGAAGGCTGGAGAAAGGGAGGTCGGATTTGATTGACACATGCACTGAGCTACATTAATATATATATATATATATATATATATATATACACACACACACAATTCATGTATGTTATTAAAATAAAATTATTTTCCCAGTGCCCTTTTGACAAGTTGATCAAATAAATTTCTTTATGACTATCATGAATGTTTTATTAATTTTGGATTCTGCAAAACCATAGGTATTTTTTTAATTTCAGTGCAGCTCCAAACAAAATATTAATTTATCCAATTCAATTTTGAAGCTTCATGAAATTATTATTCCCTCAAGCCAAAATATTCAAACACAGTAATAATATTTCAAAACTAAATAGTCTACATACTTTAAGTACCTTCTGTTTCATGTATTCAATTTCTACTTTTTAGAGATATAATTGAATGCTATTTGCAAAGTTTATGAAGTAATTAAAATTTTCTAAAAATGTGAAAAGCTGAAGTTCACAAAATTTTTCATTGAAATTGTATATGACTTTTGTATAAGAAGCAAACACATTTTTTAAAATACTCAAAACATAATAAACTGGTATTTAATTTTGTAAATGTTATTTAGCTGTTGTTATGATACTAAATTGGGTTTAAAACAGCATGGTACAAAACAAGGAGAAAAATTTACTCAATGTGCTACAGACAAAAAAAAAATAGGAAAAATAGCACAAAACTTTCTTCTCAAGAAACTAAGAGAAACTAGTATAAATGAAAAAAATTAGTATATATATCAAAATATTTTTTGGAACAATGGAATAGGCAATTTTGGGAATTATTTGAACTTCTACTTCATATTTACATATCTTCTATTTTGCACTATATCTAAACATGCACATTATATATTTATTTTATATATTATATATATCATATTTTGTTTATCTATTCATTTGTTGATGGACATATATGCTGTTTCAACATCCAGCTTTTATAAATTGTGCTGCTTATAAATATGGGATGCGTGTATCCCTCATATGATTTTAACTCTTTTGGGAAGTGAGATGAATAGGTCAATTGGAATTTCTACTTTTAGGCTTTGTAAAATTTTCACACTGATTTCTATAGTGGTTGCAGTAGTTTACATTCTCACTTGTAAAAGTGTTTCTTTTTTCTGAGTTTTTCCATTTTCTTGTCATTTATGTTTATGAAGTACAGTGGTACCATGCTTCACAAACTTAACTTGTTCTTTCTGCACCAAACTACTATCAGAATTGTGCAAATAATTAAGTTCATGTACTGTCCTTGATAAAAATCTTCTGCATTTCAGCTGTGTCTCTTGGGATTTCATTTTGTTTCATTTCTCATTGCATTTATTTGTGTCATTTGTTTCCTTGTTTTTGGTAAGATTGGCTAGGGGTATGCTTATTTTGATTTTTCTTTCAAAGAACCAGCTCTTTGAGTCATTGATTCTTTGTATTGATTTTTATTCTTAATTTTATTTACTTCTGCTCCTAGGTTTATAATTTCCTTCTTTGTACATGTTCTGGATTTGGATTGTTGTTGTTTTCCTAGGAGATTGAGGTGCATCATTTGGTTATTTTTTTGGGCTCACAATGCTTTTCTGATGTGGACATTCACAACCATAAGCTCCCTCCATAGATCTGTTTTTGCTGTGTTTAACACAACCTGGTATATTGCATTGGTATTCTTTAATTTTAGCAACTGTCTTGTTTCTTCCCTAATTTGTTCTGAGACTCACTGATTTTGCAAAAGTATATTGTTTAATCTCTACATATTTGCATAGTTTCTGTGGCTTCTTTTGCTATCGATTTGTAGTTTCACTGCACTGTGATCTGATTGCATGGTATAATTTTGATCCATTTGGATTTACTTGGGCAAGCTTTAACAGTTAGTATGTGGTCCATTTTGGAGAAATTATGAAATGTGGCTGAAAAGAATGTGTATTCCATTGTTGAGTAGAACGCTACATATTTTAAGTCCATTTGTTCAAAGGTTTAGTTTTACTCTCATATGCCTTTATTGATATTTGTTTGTTTAGTTCATCCTTCTTTTTGTTTTAGTGAGGTATTGAGGCCTTCCACTGTAATTGTACTGATAATTATTTGATCTTTTTTGTATATTTGTGTTTGCTTTATGAAATTGGGTGACAAGATTTGATTCATATAAATCTATAATTGTTATCTGCACTTCCTGTTGAATAGTTCCATTAACCAATACATAAAGTTGTTTTTTTTTTGCTTCTTTTGATCAGCTCTGGATTGAAATCTACTTTTTCTTTTGGCACTGGGAATTGAACCCAGGACTTTGTCCTTGCACAGCAGGTGCTTGTACACTGAGCTGTATCCCAGCGCTGAAATCTACTTTGTATGAAATTGGATAGCTACTCCCAGTTGTTTTGGCGTTTGTGTTACAGAAAATATTGTTTTTCATCCTTTGATTTAATGTTCATGAATTTATTTTCATGTTAATTATGTTTTTTGTATAGAATGTATTATTGGAGTTTGGTTTTTGATCCATTCTTTGTAATGGATTGACAACTGGTAGTCAACTTACAACCCCCAGCTGAGCTGAGTAAGCATGGTGCTGGGTGTGGGAGGCCCACCTGAGGACTGATGACAGCAGCATGAAAGGCAGAACTGGAGAAGAAGAACAGAGGCTATTGGAAGCTGAGAAAGGTTGTTGGGAGCTTGTAAAAGCTGTAAGGAGCTGTTGATTCTGTTGGAGGAATTTGTCATGCTGGCTTTCCTTATGAACTTGACTGTTTTCATCCTCCAAGGAGCGTGGGGCCTTGTTGGCACTGAGAATAGCTTCGGTTCACCTTGAGGGAGCTCCGGTCCTCACTCTGAGCATTGCTTCCTGGCTCCAGAGGGGAAGATGGTGCATTGCTCAGTCTCCTGAAGAAGCTTGCTGCATTGGTTTTCTTGATGGAACTCAGCCATCTTGATCATAAGAGGGGCTTGGGACCTCACTGTTGCTGAAGACGGCTGTGGTACCTTTCACGGGAGCTCTGGTTCTTACTTATGCATCATTGCCTGGCTCCAGTGTAGATCCCTCAGCCTGCTAGCACAGATCCTTCATCCTGCTGGCATAGACTTCCTAGATTCCACCACTGAACTTTGGGCCTTCCCAGCACAGACACATGAAACAGGCCTGCATGAGACACTGTCATGGGCTCTAGACCTCCAGTTGGACTTGTGAGAGTCACTGTTATGAGCTGTAGTTCTTCAGCTGAACTCATGTAGGACACATCTGTGGGGTCCAGGCCCTCAGCTGGATTCCTTGGTCTTAGTGTGTGGACAGATTTCCTGTACTCTTTTGTATATTATTTTTTGGGTGACTATTATAAATAATTTCATAAAATATGCGTTCTGTATTATATTGTTCTCTCTTGCAAACAAAACCCAAACCATTACATTTTTTATCTAATCTGTCTTTGGTTTAGGGGGCTAAATCCATTTCTATTGCTGATTATAACTGGTGGATACTGAGTAATTCCTGTCATCGGATCATTTCCTGCTGTTATTCTGCTGTTTTTTCATTCTACTGAATTGCCAACTATACCTGATACATTTTATTAGACCTTTTGGTATTGTTAGCTTCACTGTGTCCTTTTAGGATATCTTTGAGAAACTTCTGGAATGTTGCTTGGGTGGTCATGAAATTCCTTATTTCTCTTTATCAAGGAAATGTCTTAGTTCTCCATCCACTTTGAAAGATAATTTTGCATGATATAACAGTCTTGTTTGTAAGTTGTTTTCTTTTAGAATTCAACACACTTCATTCCAAATTCTCCTTGCCTTTAAGTTTTGTGTTGAGAAGTCTGATGTAATTCAGATAGATTTTTCCTTTGTAGGTGATATGTTCCTCTTCTCTATTAATCTTTAAAATTCTATTGTTTGCTGAATTTCTGTACTTTGATTATTATGTGAGATGAAGTGCATTTTTTTCTGATCATGACTGTTTAGGGCCTTGTATGCATCACTAATCTTTATGTTAAATTCTTTTTTCCATGTCTGGAAAGTTTTTACTATTATTTCTGTAAACAGATTTTTTATGCCCTTTGAGCTCTCCTCTGATTTTTCACTAACAAAAATTACTCTTTTTCTACTCTTCTTTGAGACATCTATTGCCTGTTGGATACATGCTTAATATTCCCTTGTTTTTAAAGTAATATCTCATTAACTACCCACAGCCCAACCTCTAGATCTGATATTCTGTCTTCACATTGATTACTTCTGCTGTCCATACTTTCAATTGTATTTCTAATCTCCTGAATTTCTGTCTGGAACATTTGCATGGACTCTCATTCTTTCTATACTAGACATTAAGGTTTTGCATCTTTTTCTTTAGCTCCACTAGTTTTTATGAGTCCTCTCTAGATCCACTGATGATCTTTTTTAACCTGAAGAGTATAACAGTGGGTTCCACAAACACATTCCTTAGTTTTCCCATGTAAATTTTTACTTTAGCACAATAGTATTTGGTTGTATATCTTAGTGTCTTTGCCTGTGGCTTACAGGAAGTGATCTTTGTGTTTACCCACTTGGTGTGATGAAAAGCAACATGTGTACATCTGTGCTAAAGTGTCAAACCAGGTTTTACACCCACATTATCCTCTGTGGAATGGCTTTTGTGTATCTTTACTTGAGCATCACAGAGGGTCAAAAAGATCCACACAACTCCAGGATTTGTTAAAAAGAAGTTTTCTTTTGATTTTTCTGGTAAAATAGCCCAATTCACTACAATGCATAAGAAGAAGCATATTTTCAATTTTTGGTGGTGGTGAAAAAGAAATCATCAGATTACTCATGCATGGAAAAATCAAATATGGTAAAGTACATATTTTCATAATGGACGTGTCATGTGGAATTGTGATAATGACAATGGCAGTGATGATGATGATGATGATGAGGATGATGATGATGATGATGATAAAACTGAGCACACCACATGAGCCAAAGTTCCTTTGCCAGTGAAATGGAGCAAGAGTTGACTGGTGCAGACACAGAGAATGCCAACCTCCTTGATTTAGATGATGAATAAAACAGCAATGTGAGTACAGATTTGACTGATTGAAATATTGTGAAATGGTCATGCAACCAAATGTAATGATCCGGTGTGAAAATGCAGTGAGGGTCTTGGCAGGGTTGAAACACATTGGACAGAATGTCAGCACTGGCATTCAGTGTTGGATATTGTAACTGACATAAAGCTACAAAATGCTGTGAAATATACACAGGCTGAAGTACAAGTAAAACATTCTGTTTCCACGCACAGCCACAATTAAAGATGTATGTGATACAATTCACTTGCTGAACTGAAAGTATCCATAGGTCTGTTGTACTTCACAGGGATTTCTTATGGTAATGGCAGAAATGTAAAACACTTATGGAAAAATGATAGGCTGTGAAAATATGGCGTAGAAATTTATGCCCTTATAGAGGTGAAGATTTATTATATTTTTAAGCTAGAAATTTATTCTGGAATTCAGCCACCAGGCAAGTTATTCATACAGTAGTAAAACAAATGATGTATAATCAGACTTGCTCCCATTTCCCAAATTATTCAAAATGTGACATTCAACAATTGGTTTAACAGTTTCTGATTTATGTTACATTTGCTAACAGAGCACAAATTGACCAGAAGGAGCTTTATCCAAGCATGTAGCAGAAATTACAAATGAAATGTTGCAATTCTAAAACAAAGAATTATATAGTACAATCTTTGGGTTTCAGAAAGATTTACTTTGGCCTTTATAATGGCAAAAAAAAAATAGTAGTACTGCTGATATCAACATGTCACTGTGATGGAAATATTGACAGAGAAACCTTGACAAAATGGAAGACTGAGTTGGAAATTTTCTGCAACAAACCCAAAGACAGAGTAGATGTTGTTATGAATTAGGGAGGAAATGTGATGTCACTGTAACACAAAGCATTGGCCAGTGGTTGTGTTTTACTCTGTCCTAAACATGCATGGCATATATGGTTTGATAGTTTATTTTAAAAAGGGTAAAACAGCATGGAGAAATTTTCTTAGAGGATTGAAATTAGAACTCAGAAGAGGTCATTTAGAGCAGAGGAAAAACAAAAAGGTTCTGCCTAGGGAACTATACAAAATATTTTTGGACCACACTGGTGAGCTGATGGATGAACAGGCAGGTGCAGCATCCCAAAGACCTACTACATTAGCAGGAAAACCGATGTTAACTGTGCCCTACAAGAAAGGGCAGACAAACAAAACATCTGTGCTATTACAGTAAGTGATATTTGTGTATGAAACATGCAATTTTCATGTGTGAAGACGTCTTTAAGTGTAACAGTTGAAGCAAAGGTTATTTTTGTTGTAGAGTTTCTGTTGTCTCTTAGGTTTGTAAGCAAGCAAACAGTTGTTCTGAAAATGTTGATGTGTATTCTAAGCACTTGTTACACATTTGATGTTTTATTTTATTCATATTGTATTTCCCTGCTAAGTACATGTTGTAGTACATAGCAGGAAGTTCTTAACAATACAGGAAGAGAAGAAAGATGACAAGAAGTGCCTGTCATGTATGAAAGGAAAACGAAGTACTATGTGACATTATTGTAAGTGATAAATGTGTATGGAACATGCTGTTGTCATGTGTGAAAACTGCCATGTGTGGTAACTGAAGGAAAGATATTTTCGAAGAATACTATTGGTATTTTCATTGTAGGGGTTTATTCATGTTTTTCTTTTTAAGACTTTGTACACTAAAATTAGATAATGTTGAAAAATTTAATGTTTTTTTATAAACACTCTATAAATATTAAATAAAATACTTTATTTGTGAGATTTTTTTCCTGTCAAGCACTCATTTTTACTATAATAAAACTCAGAATTAAAATGAATAATTCATTAATAGACATTTTCTAAAGATTAAGTGTGGGTTTGCACACCCATGTCTATGGGCCTTTATGACAAAAATATCTGCTATGCTCTGTGTATTTAAATTCAACAACATCCTTATTGAACTGCTTTACCTCCACTGATGCCTTTTCAGTCTTTTTTGTTGTTGTTGTTGTTTTGAGACAGGGTTTCATCATGTAGCTCAGGCTGGCCTTCAACTTCATTGTGCAGTCCAGGCTGGCCTCAAACTCATCACAATTCTCCTGCCTCAACTTCTAGAGTACTGGGATTACAGGCTTGTGCTGTCACATCCAGTGCCTTTGCAATCTTTTCTCCTGTGCAGCTGTAATCTCTGTCTGGTGAATCATTCCATTAACCAATACACAAAGTTTTTTGCTTCTTTTGATCAACTTTAGGTTGAAATTACTTTGTTTGACAATAGATAGCTACTCTCGCTTGCTTTTGGTTTCAGCTGGGAGTTGTTGTAGTTACTTGTGGCCTTGCATTTTCATGCTTTTGTTTTTTGTTTATTTCCTTTTGGGTTGAGATTTGTGGTTTCCTTGGTCCAGCTCCTCCTAGTTCTTTGAACATGAGCTATAGGCAGTCCAGATGCAGTGATGTGAACTTAATTCTTTACATAATTTTGGTCGAGAACTGAATCAGATTTCTGCATTAGGTCAACATTAAACCTAACCATTGGATTTTTTTAATTTTAAAGGTCAAAGAATGGAAACATATTAACAGCAACACAGATGTTTACAAAATAGCACAAAAACAATACGAGCAATACAGAATTTCAGACAAAGTGATAGGAAATTAATGATATTTGTTGTATTACATATTGACATCTTCAAATTGTTTACTCAAATAAATATAGACATATAAGATTGATCAAACAATTAAATATTAACTATTCCTTTCAGTGAAGCAATACAAATCGGTAGTACAATGTACTTTTTAGTACAATGTACCTTTTAGATTTTATTCACTCTTTCAACAGCCGAAACATTGATTTTGATTCTGTTCTCATCAAATTCAGTTTGCAACCAGAATTGTGGTAATAATTAAGTTCTTAATCCAAGGTAGCAATGTACTGGCTTACAAAGAAAACCATGACTACAATAACTGTCACCTTATCTGTATTCGTAAAACCAGCAACAACAGTGTCAAACATCAGATGGATATTGATGAACCCTAAGTACCACTTGTAAATTGCCCTTAATCAGAACAAAGAGATCTATGATTTTAGTGAAGATATTGAGGCTACCCAGATATTGACCTATAGTAACTGAGACCACTAATTTCTTCTGACTGTATGCAGTGGTCCAAGAGCTTAACTATATCACTAGACTAAATGCCAGATCCTTCACATCATCACTTCTGAATATTACACCCATCGAACCTAGACTCCTACTGGGGAAGATAGGTCCTTTGATCCTCACCTAGTCTCTGTGGTAGGGTAACATTTCAGTCCTGGAGAGAAATTCTCTTCCTGGTGTTGGTCTCATCATCAATCATGCCAGCCTTTTGGTTGCCCTCTTTAGTTGCACTGTGCTTTGGAGAACTCAGGAGCAGGGCTTTCTAGAGTTTGGCAGTTTGGTAGCTCTCTTCCTGCCTCATGCATAGATTGTGCAAGGCTTGGGCTGGTAGCAACAGCAGAGCCTCTCTCTTCTCACCTATCTCTCAGGTCCACGCAGGAGGCCTGCGGGATGCTGGCAGCATTGGCACATATGGTGCACATAGGTCTGCTCTCCTTTTGTCTCCTGAAGGGTCATAAGATGCCTGGGACCAGTGGTGGCCTAGGCATGGGTGGGCTGGGCTGGTCTTCTCTCCTTCTGCCTCCCATGTGGGTCATGCTAGCCCTGGGGCTGGGATGGCGTCAGAGGGGTAAGGTGCATGGATCTTCTCTCATAATTTTGAAATTAAAAAATCTGACAAAATAACTTTGAGAAGAGGCATGACTGCAGTGAAGGAAGAGTCAAACTAACAGCAAATTAAAATCTCTAAAATCTTTAAAATTAACTTCAGCATAAATTGCTTCCTTTTCTATTCATAATGGGGTATCCTGTGTTAGAACAGTCATCTCACTGAAAGGAGCTATAGGAACTACAAAACAGACTCACAACATGTGCAACCACTGAGGAACAGCCAAGATAAGATGTAAGTGTCTGAAATATTTGAGCTAGAAAGACACAGATGAATGGCCCAATTCGCCATTCATTTCTCAATACAGTTATGGATATTTGCATTCTTGACTTGCAGAGTAAAATCCATGTGAGCAAGGCAGGATGATGATAAAGTCTACTAAAATGGGTAGGGCTTCAACCTTGCAAAGATGGCCTTTGGTAAGATGAGCTTATAAGTCATATGCAACTCTCCACTCACATAATGAGCCTTCAATTAAATTCAGGATAGGGTTTGATAATGGTCTAGGAATGATGCCTAGAAAAGTAAAGAGCCAAAGGATAAGTGTTGAGGCTAACCAGTGCTTGAGAGGTGTATATTGCAGTACCACCCCTGCATGGTAGGTGGGCTTGGTAAAGAGTAGTTTTTTTAAGATTAAAACACATGCAAAATGAGAATTAGAAATTATAGACTTGGAATAAAATAGAACAAAGTGAAACAATCTCTAAAAAATGAAGAAGTCCAACAATTTAAAATATATATATCTCTGAGCATTTATAAGTAGAAATTGTTTATTTTAGTGGACATAGCACTGCAGGCTTCCATAATTTTTGTGTAATGTCTAGCATTAAATAATAAAATTAAGTCTGTCTTTAATATAACACAAAATAAGTAAAAGGCAAAGAAAAAATTATGAAAGAAAAAGATGTGACATTTCATTGGAGTCACCCTGTAAAGGAATTTAAAATAAAGAATACCTTTTCACTGAAAAATTAAAAATTACTATATGAATTTTAAGTTAGAAGAGATGTTGACATAAACAAGTGCAGCCAGGTTTCTCTCCCTCTTGAAAGGAAGATTATCACAGGTGAAGCGTGAAGGAGCCAAGCAGGAACAATAAGAAATGCAGCCCTAAGAGACTTCCTAAAGCAAAGTGCTCTGTGTGGATGGAGAAGGCTTGAACAGACCTGGAAATTAGGATTCTATGAACTTGTGATCCTGAAGCTGTAATAAAGAGCAAGCAGAATGATCAAGGTACCACATGAGTCTGTGGATGATGGGTAGACTAAAGAAAAGGGTTAAACGAAGAAATATATGGAAGCAGGCATTAACACATAAACCAGTTCAATAAAATGGAATAAGAGGAAACTTTGGCAATATTTGCAAGCATCATCTCTCACTGTATCTGGGTGGTGAGTAATTAGACAGAAGGAGACAGAGATACAGATATGCATGTGCATGTGAGTGCATGTGTTACATTGTTGAAAATTCTTAATTTTTAATATGTTTTCTTTCATAATGAAAAAAATTTTAAAAAGCATAATAAAATAGACCATGTCTCTATTTTGTTCTTTTTTTCATCATTTAAGCAGTTAAGGTTTGCTTTATTTGAGAAGCTAAAGACATGCTTACTAAGGCATGTCAACAATGATAGAGTTACATATATGCACCTCTGAGGCTATGTTATTTACTGCTTTATAGAAAGTCAAGTATAAAAAGGAAACATAGCACAATTTAAATGCTATAAAATTATTTCTTGAGATTTACTTTGAAAGTTTTAATTCATCCATAAATATTATATATCCAGAGCAATCATTTCACTGGGAAGATGATATTTAATGCACCAATTTGCCTGAGGTGACATGAGACCGAAAGAGCTGGAGGATGTCTTGCTACCCCTCAGGTTATCTGAACAAACTCCAGTTGTTGGACACCACTCTCCCAGATGTCCTAAAGAGGGCACATGGTAATTCCTTGTTGAATTAAAGAATGATTTAAGAAATGTAACTGCATCAACTAAATTTCAAAAGAATAGTTTATTAAGCATAAAAAATTGATGTTTTAAAAGTGAAAACATGCAGAGTTTTGAGGCATATAATCCAATAAGTAGTTATAAAGATACATATGCATTGTAAATTTTGTGACCAAATTATGACCTGGGGAGAATATTTTTAAATTGTTTCACTTTTTCGGCTACGTTGTAAGGATTTGAGCAGCACAGGGACATGGGAAGGGAAAGTTCTGCTGGGTAACAGAGTGATTGAGGAAGTGGCATTTTAGAGGGAGACACATCAGAGTAGTCAAGGGAAGGGAAGAGCGAGAGAGGTGAAAGGAGGAATGGAGATGATAGGAGTGCAGAGGTACTAGCTGATTCAGTATGAAGAGAGCTTCAGCTTCCCTCCAAGATATTCTCCTTTGTCCTTTGTAAAACCACACTAACAGCAAAGAACTTCACTTCCTGCCCTTCTCGCTGTCCTTTGTCGATTTCTTTTCATCTTCTCAGCCCCAAGCCCTAGCTTCTCTCTGATCTTTCTCTTCATATTCACACCCTTGGTGACTTTATACAATGTCTTTGTCCAAATTATAGTCAAATACTGCTGACATTCAGATTTGTATCTCCAGCTTGAAATCTCATTTGTACACCAAATCATATATCCAATTGTATGACCAGCATCTCCTCCTTTCACAACTATGCATATCACAAGTAATTTGTTCAAATTTGAAGTCTTGGTCTTCTCAGCAAACATGATTTTGCTAAATCAGTCCATCTCCATAAAAGGCTGCTTCATCTTTCTAATTACCCTGGCCAAAAATTAGGCAGTGATCCCTGATTCTTCAGTCTTCTTGATCTTGTGTCCAATTGATTAGAGAATTGTGTCAGATCTTTTTTTCAAAATACTGTAGCTTTGGAATATGAATATGGCCATTTGCACTGCCATCACCTCTATCTGAGCCATCATGATATTTTATCTGGGTCACTGCAATAATTAAGATTTATTGTGTCAGACATCAATGATTCCCTTGCTGTCTGTGTGAAAAATCTAATAGTTCCATCATTAGTAAGAACACAGTAAAAAAAAAAAAAAAAAGAAGAAGAAGAAAGATTAGACAGAGTTGCTGCCACAGTGGTGGAGGATATAATCAGTAGGGGAATTTACTGTGCTTTTAACAAGTGGTACCTCACAAACGAATAAATCTTGGGATTTTAAATTTGCCTCAAGTGTATAGTTAGAAACTTAAAAGTCAAAATGTATCTTTACTATGTTTCAGGAGACTATCATCCTGAGGGAAAGGAGAAAAGAAGGAAAGAATGAAGGAAAAAATAAATATACACAAGATAGCTAAGATAATTATACTACTAATTTCTATTGACTTATTGAAAGGAAAAGTTAATGTTTAATTTTTTTGATCAGTGTTGCATGTCTATATCTGGTAATCTGAACAACTACTTTGAAGATAGCAACACACAACATAATAACCACTGTTAATTTCCTATCATCTTATTTGGAAATTCTGTATAGTTTTTAAGTTTTTATTCTCTTTAAAATAAAATTATAAAAAATAATCATAGAACATCAGAGTAGAACAATAGTAGGACTCACCAACTTGCATCCAATCAACTAGGCATGATAACACAAAGATGTACATTTCAAAGATATACAGTAAGAGTCCTAAGTGAGAAGTCTGAGTTTCAAGGATGAGTCTGTTCATATCTGAGTTGAGGACACCATACTGCTAAGGAGTAATTATGCTGACACTTCTTAAAATGGTAATGAAGACATTATTCAAGGCTATTGTGGTAAGGATAGTATAATGGAGCTCCTTTTGGAACACAATGGAGGCATTTAGGCATATACTCAAGGAGAAAAAGAGGAGGTCAGTGCATGGAAAATTATGAAAAGAATACTTTCAGGGGAGAAATATTCTTTAAGATGAACCAAAAGTGTTCTTGCTAAAGATAGACCACAAATTTAAACATAAAAGTTGGGGGAAGAAGAAGAATGAAATGTAAAGGATGTGGAGATTATCAGCAAACATTTATAGCGTGGTACTTTGCTGAAGCTGGGGGAGCAGGCCAGAGAAGAGATGGAGGTCAAGGTGAAGTCCTCAACTGAAAGAGCGCTCACAGGAGCTTGACTAGCGTTTGGTCAGGGTAAGACTCTTTATTTAACTCAATGTACAGTGGCTAGTTGGCAGGATGAATTTAAGTATGAATGTAAAGAAAGGTTTTAAAAATCATTGGTCAAAAAAAAAAAGGGCTGGGGATGTAGCTCAACAGCACAAGTGCCTGCCTGGCAAGTGCAAGGTCCTGAGTTTGACTCCTGGTACCAAAAACAAAACAAAACAAAACAAAACAAAAAACAAACAAATGAAAAAACTGTAACTGGTCAATAATTCATTTATCCTATTGAGAAAAGAAAGAAAAACAAAATTATTCTTCAAAATTGATTTGATGACACAAAATGTTTATATTTCACTTTTCAAACATAGTTATTAAGGCAGACAAATATGAAATATCACCTATAGATTTTCTATCATCAAAAATTCCTATTAAGAAATTTTTTACCATTTTATATTTCTATCAATATAAATTTTGGTTATTGAAAGAAAAAATAACAAATGTTGTTGAGATTATGGAGAGAAAAGAATGCTTACACATGATTGATTGGAATGTAAATTAGTGAGCCACTATGGAAAATATTACGGAGAGTACTCAAAAACCTGAAAACAGCACTATTATATGATCCAGGTATCTCACTCACATGTATTTGTCCAAAGTAAATGAAGTTAGTATACCAATGAGACACTTATATATCCATGTTTATTATTGTACAAAACAGCTAAAATTTGGAATCAGGTTAGGTATATGTAAATAGATGAATGGAAAAAGAAAGTATGATATATATTCACAAACCAAGTATGTTGAGATAAAGGACTGATGCTTATGAAAACAAAAATGTTGTGTCTTTTAAAAATCTTATGAAAAATTTGAAAATATTCACCCAAATTATTCATTAGTTGTAATGTGTCCTTCAGGATTCCTCCATAGTTTACCCACATTCTAATATAAGGTGTAACCTCTTGACCAATAAAAACTTTTATTCCTTTTTCTATTTTGCATTTGTTGCTTTTTTCCATCATATTTTTGTTCTTGTACTAAAAATTGAAAGAACAGAAAAAAGAGAAAGAGGAAGAAGAGAAAAAAGAAAAGAAAAGAGAAAAAGGGAGGGGCTGGGGATTTAGCTCAGCGGCAAAGCTCCTGCCTGGCAAGCGCAAGGTCGTGAGTTCGGTTCCCGGTACCGGAGAAAAACCAAAAAACCAAAAAAAAACAAAAAAAAAAACAAAAAAAAAAAAGAGAAAAAGGGAGGGGAGGAGGGAAAAAAGAAAGGAAGGAAGAAGGAAAAGGAAGGGAAAAGGGAGGGAGGTAAGGAAAGTTTTCTTTCTAAAGTCAAAAGATGACCAGACTTTTTTAGAAGTCAGTGAATTTCATTCATTTTTCATCTACACCATGTGGCTTCTCTTTAACTGTCATAATACGGGAATATAATCATTTTAATAACCTTCTAGAATCAGCTGATTAGAGTTGCCACTTTAATTATTTGTTTCCATAGTCACCCCTTTTAGCTCATTCTTGAAAACTGATTTTTTGACAGCCACTTATTAACTGTCTAAACCTACCAATTTTCACCCAGCCAGTTTGCTCTTTTGCAGCTTAAAGATCCTCCTGTTCCTACACCATCATGTTACCTAAGGAGTGTTCTGGAAGAGCTCAGGCTGGTGGAGGTGGCATGATTCCTTGGCAGAAATCCCCATCCTCTTTATTTTAACTTTTACTTTCTCAGTGTCTGCAGGTGAATTTGAAGAAGAAAGATCTTAGTCTTGGAGTTGTATATTCAAAAGGCTCTGAGAAATAACCCTTCTTCCTTCCACTGACTTTGAGCCTGCTTTTGTAATGGAATAGAAACACAGTCCTCATCTAATGGCTCAAAGCATGTAAGGGAGGCCATTCATGTGGGAAAGATGGCATATTTACAGTCCTACTCTCAAAAAATATGATACTAACAGAGTAGAGAATAACCAGAAGTGGTAACTAAATTCCCCCAGCTGATGACATGAGAATGGCGGTGATACCTGGCAGCTGGGTGCTGGTCCTATGGCTCAGCAATCATTCTCATGCAATAACAGGTGAGTGCATACTGTGTGCATAGATCATACAGGCGCCTAACAGGAAACAATGATGTCATAGGGAGGCTCCTAAGTGAGGTCCATTGTTTATTGCTACTTTGCTTGGATAGACAAACTTTTCATAAAATAGAGCCTGAAGATCAAAGGAAGATGGGCATTCAGTGACAAATTTGTCTAATTATATTAACTAAGCCTTAATAATTCTATTCCTTTTATTTTCCACCCAACAGTAATAAAAGAAATGCAGAAGTAAATGTCTTATGAAGTGTGAAATAAGACAGTTCTGAGACATTTTAAACATTTGCTTGGAGAAGTATTCACTTCAGGTTCTATTTATGATTATTTAGCAAATATGACACAAAAGGCTCTGAGAAATACAAATTGGCAAATTACAACATTTTTGTAAATATTAAATGGAATATTTACTCATTCAATACTTCCACAAGCAGCCGGGATGCCGAGCTGTTGCAGAACCATGGCATATGCACTACTGTGTTTGTGAGAACAACAAAGCCCTGAACAGCTAAATCCAAAGGGGAATGGTGCTGCTAACAGGGGAGAAGTGAGGCACATTAGCAGCCCAGAAAGTGAACATAAGTGTTTTTAATTGTGATATTTATTCTAACAGCCCGTATTTTTGGTGACTTCATGGATTTGTTGCAATTTAATGTCATTGATTCAATTAATATTTTAGAATATCTGAAAATGTAACAGAGAACCATCTGACAAGGTCAGACAAGTGTATTCGTGGCCTAATGAAGACTTCATGTTGATGTGGAGAAGCTGGCCATGAACAAAAGACAAATGAGATCATTTAGACTGTATTCATCACTAATCTTTAAAAATAAATAGGGTGGTGGAACAAATGCTGATACACATTGAATAGTACTCTGGGATGGATAGGGAGGGCTTTGGGGAGGGGCTGGGCATCGAGCTAAGAGAGCCGGGACCTCCTGGGAATGTCCTGGAATAGAGTCAGACAGGTAGAAGAAGGAGCACGGGCAGGTTCATGGAGGCAGAGTGAGTCGTGTTGTGTGGCTAAGACTGAGCACCTGCTGTGAGTGGAGCCATGAGCAACAGCAGCAGCACACAAAGGGCTCTCAGGAGCGTTTTCTACTGCTTGCTACCTGTGCTCAGAAACTTACAAAGTTTGTTTCTCTGGTGTAAATAGAGGCAGCTTTTCTATAAGATTTTCATTTTCTTCAAATTTCGGCATCATTATGGCAGTACACTACACTTCACAAAGTTCTTTGCAGTTCTGTTGATGTCATTTGATAGTTTGAGCAACAGCAAGACTCATGGGCTTAAATATCTTTGTGAGGCTTCAAGCATATACATTAGGCAGCTTGTTCAAGTCAGGAAATACAATGCTTTCTGAAACAACAGCAAGAAGCATCAGAAAGATACAGCTATGGTGGCAAGTTCAGCTCTACTTTTAGGTGCTGAACCTTGTGCACCATTTGGAGGAGCGCACAGGAGGACATAAATCACACGGACTCCTGCTGCGGAAACCAGCTCCAAGAAATCTGGAATCAGGTCCATTTTATACAGTAGTTCGCAAGGATGCACAAGTGCTGCAGTATGTGAGATCAGTTTCCTTCGTGTTATAAGTAGCCCCTACCCCTGCACATGGGCAGGCACAGCATTTACTAAGACTTTTATCGGTGGAAGGACAGGTCCTTGGGGAGCATCCTAGCATCCTCGTGAGTGAACCTATGCAGTTACTGTGGCAAAGATGAGGACTGCAACTTTCCCTCCTTTTCAGATTAGAATTTGTTCAATAATGGATACTTGATACAATTAGAATTGGAATGAAAGGTTTACACAACTAAATATGAGGTGCTTGTAATGGAAATATTAAAAGTATAATTAGCTAGCCCACGGACATGAAATCTTGCCATCACTTCCCCAACAAAATGAAAGAATCCAAATAAGAATCTAATTTATTCAAACAGACCTGAATTAATGTTGCCCCTATAAAAGGAGAGAGAAATGTTAGATGAGATCCTGCTGTACATCGTCTTTTAGCTAAAGAAAGCACAGTGGTATGTATCCCAGTTAGGTCCACTAACACACACGATTGCAAAGTATTAGACAACCAAATTTTTAATGTTTTTCCTAAGTATTGGATAAGAAATTTGCGAGCTATGTATGCTAGAAATTCATTACAATGTATCATTTGCTAATCTTTTATTGTCTGCTGGTAACCTTCTATCTATTGACTGAAAGAACTGTGTCAACAATTGCTGAATCTAATTTGGTTAATATTTTGCTCACTACGTTTTAGGTTTTGCTTGGACAAAAATAGATAAATGAATGTAAATTATCAACTATATGGTTTTACTTGAGGAAACTGGTTCAGAAATGTTTTCTAATTTTACTGTCTGTAAGAGTGATTTATTAATGATTTAAGCCATATTATAGACAAGCAGAAATTTGTGTAAAATATTAAAACTCTTTATTTTACTCTTGAAAAAGTTGTTTATATGTATGAAGTTTCCTATTAATATTGTAAGAAGAAATATATTTCAGCTTGTATTTCATGCAATAGTTCCACAGAATTCCTGGAAAGTGAGACAATAAACTATAAATGAAAATATGTGAGAATATAGAAATATAGATATTGTACAGCATTGAAGCATTTGAAGAGCAAAATTTCAAAAGAAAAACTCACATAATTTTGGAAATCAATGTAAGTAAATGCTGAATATATGGAATAGTAGAAATAAACAGCACCATAAATAAATGACAAAACCTTAGGTAAATTATTTACTTGCAACAAGAAAACTGAAAAAAAATTTTCACTCCAAAAATCAGATCTTATATTTTAGGACTGAATTCCTAGCACAATGTAAGCACTAGCTAAATTTCTATGTGAATATAAATGTGACAACTGTAGCATGTGCTCATAATTTATGAGAGATGAAACCTGAGATTTTAAATGGTGGTATTTCTTTTTTCATGAAAATCTTTTAATAAGTTATAACTTACTTTCCATGGTTGATCATGTCATTAAATATTTAATCTGTAGTTGTGGAAAATAATTATTTCTAAGAAGTGATGGAATATTTTTGCTTACATAATTTATTAGGCCTGTGGCCACATAGTTAAAGTGTAAAGTGCACTGGAAATATTTATTTAAAATTTAATTAACTAAATCTTCTACATTTCAGTTCCTACTTCATAAAATGAACATGTTAAAGAATTGGAGTACTATAATCTAAGATGAATTGAACCCATTTTTCCTACCAGATGAAAACATTTTTCCATTCTACAACTACTTAAATGGTCATATTGTCAACATGATGTATAGGGTTAATGCAGTCTCAAACAAAATACCAACAACATTCCTCACAGAACTAGAAAAATCAATCCCAAAATTTATAGAACCAGAAGAGACACAGAATACTAAATACAATCCTAGGCAATGAGCAAACCAGGAAGCATCAAAATCTTAGATTTCAAATAATAGTACAAAACTACAGTGATAAAAATAAAAGATAGAAATAAAAGATATTCAGAACAGTGGGACAGAACAGAGGATGCAAAAATAACTCCAGGGACATTTTGTCGTCTTTCCTACTCTGGTGGTAAGACAGCCTCTTTAACAAATGCTGCTGATTAAACTCTTTATACATATGCAAAATATTCAATCCACACCCACATCACTCAAGTACTAAATCCAAACTGGATCAAATCCCTAGATATTAAAACAAAAACACTAAGTCTGTTGGAAGACAAAATAGGTAAAACTCTTAAGAATATAGGCATAGGAAAATATTTTCTGAATTGAACACCAAATGCACAAGGAAAAACTTAAGATCAACAAATTGGATTGTATTAAGTTAAAAACTTCCACACATCAAAAGAAACAACCACTAGAGTGAGGAGACAAACTATAGAATAAAAAAAATTGCCAGCTGCTCATCAGTCTAATACCTAAATATATAAAGAAGTTAAAAATTATAGGGGGCTGGGGATTTAGCTCAGTGGCAAAGTGCCTGCCTGGCAAGCGCAAGGTCGTGAGTTCAGTTCCCCGTACCGGAAAAAAACCAAAAAAACAAAAACAAAAACCAAAAAAACAAAAAAATAAAAATTAGGTATTCCAAATCAAAAAATGGGAAACTGAAGCGAATAGACACTTCTCTGAAGTAGAAATACAGAAGGCCAATGAATACAAAAAAAAAATCTTGATATTTTTGGTCATGAGATAAATTCCAATTAAAATAACAATGAGATTCCATCTTCCAGAAAGAATGACTATCATCAAGAATCACATAATAAAAAAATGCTCGTGATACTGCAGGGAAAAGTGGACACTTCTATACTGATTGTGGGATCACTGCTACAGTTTATGTAGATGGCCCTGAGAGCCTCATGCGTTGACAGGTAATGCCTTGGAAGGGAACGGAGTTGTGGAGGCTGATAGGTGACTTGTTATTAGGAAGTAACTTACTATGATGAGAAGAGGCTAGTCACTGATACATAGTCTGGAAGGGTTCTCTCCCTCCCCAACTCCTCCTCTGACTCTCTCTGCTACCTGGGTTCCACAGCATGAGCAGTTATTATCTACTATGAGTTTCTGCCCTCCTAGCCTGCCTTGGAGCCAAAACATACATACTGGTAATAAATAACTAGAAGTAATACCTCAATTAATTTCTTAATCAATATGGACTGAAACCTATACAATCTGTAAGCTGAAATAAACCTATCCTGCTTTAATCTGTAAGTGTCCAATATTTTGTCCTGGTAATGTCCTACAATGAGTTATTGTAAATAACCAACCACTATGGAAATCAGTATGTAGATTGCTCAAAAACTTAAAATTGCAATTCTAGTTGACCCCTTATTCCTCTTCTGTGTATCTTTCCCAAACAGTAAAAGGTACTATATTACAGTGATACATGCATGCAGTATTTATAACAGCACAACTCATAACAGGTAAGTCTTGGAAGTGGCTTGTGCATCCATCAACAAATGACTGGATATAAAATATGAATATATATTAACAGTAGATCAACACTCAACCAGAAAGAAAGATAAATCTGGTCATTGATAGGAAAATGGTTATTCTTGAGACCATAACATTAAGTGAAATAAATCAGACACATGAGCATATATGTAACATGATTTCACTTATATGAAAAGCCCAAATGTAAATAATTTAAAGAGCAAAATAAAAAGACAGATAACTCAAAATAAGGAAATGGATCCTCTGCAAAGAGAAAGGGGTTTTGGAGATGGAGAATGGAAAGGTGGGAAGGGGAAATAGAGAATTAAACTGTGTTGTGTACATGTACTGACTCCCCAAAGTGAATGTAAGCATTATGCACAGCAAACATATACCAATAAATATTCAAAAAGGAACAAAACAGCCAACTGAATGAAGAGACAACCTACAGAATGGGGAAAAGTTTTCCATCTGTTCATCAGACAGAAGATTAATATCTTCCTAAAATAAAAGACCCAATTAAAATTGACAAATGAAATCAATAGACAGTTTTCAGAAGAATAAATACAAATGAATAATAAATACATGAAGAAATGTTGAACATCTCTGGCCATCAGAGAAATGCAAATTAAAATAAAATTCAGACTCCATTTTACCCCAGAAAGAATGGATATCATGTTAAGTGAAACAAGCCAGACCCACTAAGACAATTATACGTGGGCATTAGTCACTTCCCTACAACTAGACAGAAATCCTAACATCCATACCCTAAAGGGGGAGAAGTTTTATTTGATTTATGGTTTCAAAGGATTGAGTCAATAGTGAACTGGCTCCAAGACAGAAAATTCATGGCAGAAAGAGTGAGAGAACAAAGATGCTTAGCTCATGACAAAGCAGAACAATGCAGGAAAGAAAGGGGTTGGGGACTGTCTGTGCGTTAGTAATCCTTCCGGTGGCTCCCAAAACAATCAGGTTCACAGTTATACTGCACCTTCACACCCCATGCCTTGTCATCCTACAACCAGACACAAACCCTTAAAACATGCTAATCTCCAAATAAACACAGTATTAAACTAATAACTGTGCTTAACTTGATACAACTAACTTTTATAGAGCCAGAGTCAAAATAAACCCTCCCTCAAAGTTTAAACAGTTCCAAAATTGCCCAAAAAAGCCCAAATCAAAGTCTCTTTTGAGATTCAAGGCAAACTCTTGGCTCTGAACCAGTGTGAAAATAAAAAATCAAGCTACATAATTCCAAGGTACGATGGCATAGGGCAAGCATTCTTATTCAGAAAGATGGGTTAGAATGATAGAAAAGCATAGGATCAAAGAAAGATCAAAATCAGCACAACCAATACTAAGTCCTGGAGCTTCATGTTCACTACTCGAGGCACATGGTGCCTCGAGTTTTAGATAGTTTGGAGATCCCCCTCCACATGTTCTTGCTGGTTTTACCTAACATGGCCTCAATCTTGGGCTAATTCCACTCACAGCCTACAACTTAACTTGGCAGATATTTCACATTAATGATATCTTCAACTTCTTGAGGTTTCCACTATACATTTAGCTTCATTCCCAGAGCTTACACACTGCTTTCTTAGTGGTTTCTTTGCCTGGCCTTTTAGGACTTCCTTTGAAACCTGAATGGAAGCCTCTCTGACCCCACAACTTTTGTATTCTTTGTGTTTGAACAGCCCTCATCACATAGACAACATCAACGTCAGCTGCCAACTGCAGCAATAGTCAGACCCTCTTGAACTATGCTTGTAGTGGCCTCTGAGTGCCTGGGTGGCTGAGCATGGGGAGAAAATCCTGAGAAATCAATTCCGCAGGTGTCTCTTCTAGAACAGTGGTCCCAGGGATTCTCTTCTCAAGTCAAAGGTTGAAATTCTTTGGCTCCTGAACCAAAAGGGGGTGGTGCCTTGCTGATTTCTGAGATACTCTCAATGAATATTTCTTCTTGTCCTTGTACAACATACTTGTTTCCCTTATAATGACCCTCTTTGCACCCCAGATTTACATATGGTTTTGGAGGGGCCCAAGTTTAAAATTTTCATATTTTTCTGCTGTGGCATTTCCCTTGATTCTTACTATCTGGCTAAAAGTAGCTAGCAATATCCATGCTATAGTCTGAATGCTGGCCTACTTTGAAATTTCCTCTATCAGAATTATTAATCCATCATCCTTACTCTCAGTCCTCCACAAACACTCAGGACATGAGCAGAATACAGGCAAATTTTTTTGTCAGAGTTTGGCATATGTGGCCTCTAGTTCAAATACCAATGAAGCACATTTTCCCCTCTGAAACCCCTGTGCCTGGCTTTTCCTGTCAAAACTGTCACCAGCATTCTGGTCTTCTGAGCTCTGACCAGAATTACACATTTTTTTTTTTTGTTTACAACATTGCAAGGTTTATCCAGCCAGCATCTCTGAACTTTCTCAAACTCCTTCTATAAACAACTTTCAAAGGGTTCTAGACCACATGTTCAGGCATGGTCACACTAGAGCCCCATTTTTGGCAGTAATTTTCTATATTAGTCAATTTTCTATAGCTGGGACAATATCTGACCCCAATAACTTTACCTGATATCTGCATTTTAAAAGAGATTCAATATGGCTCACACTTTCAGGGGATGCAGTCCAAGGTTTTCTGGCTCCAAGGCAGAAACCTCATGCTGGAGAAGAAAAGCTGCTTAGTTCAAGGTGGCTGACGAGGAATGGAACAGGGGCATAGTGACAGAGAGGAAAGTAGATAAGGGGTGTATATTACCCAAGATCATGCCTCTATAACCCACCTAGACATATCCATTAGTTTTCTTTATTCATCTGCTCAGCTTTTCTTAATCTGATCAATTTGCCATATCACAATTAATATTCAAAGCATGTTCTCACTTACACATGAAATCTAAAGATAGAGTAGAAAATAGAATAAAGATTAACAGGCTGGTATTAAGGTAGAAAGATGCTGGTTAAAGGCAATATATTTCATTAGTTAAGAGGAACATATTCCAGACAACTATTGTACAACATACAGATCATAGTTAAAAGCGATGATCATATTCTTGAAAATTGCTAATGGTATATTTTAAGCGTTCTCACTACAAAAAATAAATCTGTGAGGTTTTTAAATTTTCTTCTCAATTTAGCCAATTTAATAATACATGTAGATTTTAAAATATCATGTTGTGCACTATTATGTACTATTCTCACTTAAAGTTAATCTAAAAATTTAGATTTTGTTGCTAATTGTACATTAATTTTCAAAATTCATCAATCAACATGCATAGTTATACTGAAGGAATTTTATGATATATACATTTTTTTCAGTAATGCTTTTAATAGTAGATATGGCTGATGGATGGGTAGAGATAAGATTATATGAATAGGTATACAATTAAACAAGCAGAATAAAAGATTGATGATAGACTTTAGAAGAGGATTTTCTAAATATTCACTGTAAATATTTTATCTTTTTATTGTATGCTTGAAAAATTTTATAGTAATAATTTGTTAAAATGAAGAACGTGATTGGTAGTAATTATTAGGGAAAAGAATACCACTTCATGATTTAAATCAAAATGATACCCTATAATAAATCTGTTACACCAGAATAATTGGTGTGACCACTGTGATTGAGTTCCTGGAATTCCATTTCTCAAATCTGTCTTAGTCACTTTCCTTCCTTTGCTGAGACAAAATGCCAGATGCCTGACCTTGAAGGAGAGGGTTACTTTGGCTCCTCCTTACAGTCCATGCTCAGCTCCTGCCAAGGCAGAGAATAGCGTGATAGAGAGGAAGAGCAGAGAAAAACTGCTTATGTCATAGTGGTCAGGACACAGAGAGAGAACACAGCAGACAGAGAGGGGCATAGTCCTTCCAGCCAAGTCCCAGGACCCACCTCTCCCCACCAAGTTCTACATCCCAACGGCGAGCCAGTCATCTCAATGGCTCAGTCACATTCTGAAGTCCCCACCTACGAGCACATGAGGCCTTTAAGGGATGTACATTGTTTTAGGGATTAACAGCAGATGTTATATTACATATTGTGATCTTCATCTAAGTCATACCACATTATATGTGGTGAAAGACTGAGACATTTTGGAGAATTAACTACTGACAGGTCAGTGACAGTAAATGCACAAGATTAAACCCAAAAGCTCTGTCTTTCATTCAAGTAGAGTTACATGAAAACAGCAAAGCAGCACCAAGTCAATCTGAGGGAGTCTCAGCAGACAGATGCATCAAGTTGAATATGGAGTTGCAATGCATTCTACTTAACTGAATTAACTAATGAACTGATAATTGCATATATTTGTCAAGAAACACTGGTTGCATTCTGAAGGTCCTGATTCATTCTCTTGAAAACTGGGTAGATTGAAAAAAAATATCAAGCACTTATGTTCTTTCCTACATGAATTATACCATGCAGTATCAAATAGTATTTGAGGGAAACAAATTATTTTAAAGTTATCTAAGCTACAGTGAAAGCACAATGATAGAATGACTGTATTAACTATCAGGGAGATCACTTGCCCTTAAAGATAAGCATTCCATATGATTTCTGCATGGCATTATAAAGATTCAGAGCTGTCTTAGTCTGGCTCATCTTTAGTTTATGATCACTCCAAGTAAAACTTTAAATTGGAAAAGGCACTTTGAAAGTGTTACTATATTTTCTCACATCAGTGATGCCCACTCATCTGAAAAATATGCATTTTAGATAAGAAAATTGTGCACTTTCTGCCATATGAATATATTCATAATATTGTAGTACATGTACCAAATGTATGGATAAGGAAAATTAAATAATTTATAATTTAGATATTAGAGTTCATATTTAATAATATTTTATAAATAATAATCAAAATAACACTGATTTAATAATCAAAATAACATTGATTATTGTGGAGACATAATAAAAATGAAAATGAAAGCTTAGAAGTCATGTATTTATTTAGATTCTTCTAAGTGTTACTTTAAAGTTATATTTTATATATTAGAGTCTAGAATCTATAATATGTACTTCTGTTGTGTTCCATTATCTTCCTGTGCAACAACAACATCTGCATCCACATTCATTTCACAGTACATATTCTTCTTGCTGAGGCACATATATTTACTGGTCATTATCGTTTGAAAGACATTAGTGAGGGTGGTGGTGGGTGATTTTGAGTCTTTTTATGTTTAATATCAGAAATATTAGTTAGGGGTTATATATGAGAGAAAACACAAACAGCAGTGGCTTAAACAATCTGTAGAGGATTATTTTTGTCTTGATTCACATGAAATCCTTTGTAACAGCTCCAGGTATACCCCAGGGGATTCAGGTTTCTTCAATATAGCTAGTTTGTCCACTATAAATTATAAATATCCTCCTCCCCCAAAGGATATCTCCCTGTGCACGATGGCTGCCTTTAGAAAATACTACTGTCACATTTGCATTCAAAGCAAGAGTTAGGGATAGGGGAGAAATAACAGCTAAAGGAGGGCTTATTAGGGGTGTTGTCTTTCTTTTCAGGAATTTTCCTCAGTCTCATATGTTGACTTTTATATCTCGTTAACCAGATGATAATCACGTATCCAAGCATAGTACAATTGAGTCTTGGAAATATAGTTCTTTGCCTATGTATATTGCATTTTTGAGTGAAATCAAGTTTTCTTTATTTAAAAAAAAACATAGTAGAATAAATATGAGGTAGACAACATCCTTACAATTCTACTTTCCTCAACTTAAATTTCCTGGTATTGGGTAATCCTGTCTGCTGTAGATATTATTAGAGTTAGGAGAGACCTTAAAAAACAGGAGAAGGAAAAACATGTTGATTTTTGTGGTAAGGCACTGTAGCAATCACATTCTCAAATACCAGGCTTTTGCTAAGGAGTTCTGTCTCTAAGCCCCTTTTTATTTAGGAAAGTGCCTTGATTTTTGGTGTTGTTTAAGATTCAATAATATTGTCTGAGAAAGTATTTTTCCCAGCAAGAGTAGTGGGAATTAAACTGCAGGGAAGCTGTAAGTATATCTGGTCAGTAAACCATATATGTCCCCTCTGCCTCAACAAAATATTAGAAGTTTGGGATATGCTTTCCTTTTGTAGGTTTGTCAGAGCTGGTAATTGTTTAGAAAGGCTCATCTCGAACCTATGGACATAAACCATTTCTTCCAGTGTAATAAACCTGCTGAGAGTCATGGACGGAACAGTTCAGAATTCTTGTATTTTCTTCATTCAAGAGGAAGTAATGCCAAATCTTCTGAGAGCATTATGACAACAGGGATGTAATAATTTCTGAAATCCAGTCAGTGGTCGGTAATTACCACAGTTAAGGTCTCCCATGGAGAATAAAATCAAGTGTTGGGTGTCCTGAGGTGTACGTATGTGTTTTATGATTAGGAAGAGAGAACTGACAGTCATAGCTGCTTTGATTCCTCATTGCCTTCACTCAATGCCTTTCTGAGTAGGTTGCCTCTTGATTCTTTTAAGTGTGCCAGTGTGAGGTTGGTGGAATAAGTCAACTCAAGCTTAGTTTAGAAAACAGAGGTGGATATTTAAGTAACGATGATGGATAAATCCTCAGGATATGTTGTTCTTAGGTAGGAAGGCAAGTGGTATCATTTGTCACCATCTCCACAGGTTCAGCTTACATAACTACACCAGATGCCACCAATCATCTCATTATTTAAGGAGTAGCTCTAGCATGTTTGCTGCAAACATCGCAACACACACCACTGAATATCATCCAGAATTAGTTGATTCTTGGGTGGTAATATCTGCTTGTTTTATTTTATCTGGAATTCTTCCTAATGCCAGAAACAGTTTAATTTTGCCTTCTTGGTTTTTAAGCCACCTGAACAATTTCTTTACTTTTGTCCTTTTTAGGTAATTAGTGTGTGTCTGTCACCCCTGTGTTGTCAACGCCCTATTAAACTGCCTCTGTACTTGCTGAACTCAAGCAGGGCAGAATCTTTCTACAGAAAGTCTCATTATTGAAGATAATTTCCTTTTGTTTATGATAATGCATTCATAATTGCAGCTATAAATGAAAGGGCAGGAAAAAACCCTTCTTGGCTGGGAACTCACAAATTTTATTATCTTCTGCTAATTAAATTCAATTTTGCTTCCAGTGCTTTCACACTGTGTCACATAAATGTGGTTGCATGGTCCTTGTTTTGCTGTCCTGTCTGTGGCAGAAGTTATTTCTGAAGGCACTTCCTCCTTTATAGGAAACAGGGTACAGAGTTGGTGACCGGCAGTCACATGGCCAAAGGAAGACCCCTCCACGGCTGAAGCGCAGAACCTCAACAGTTCAGTCACCTGGGAAGAAATGTGGCTCCTGTTCAGACCAGGAGAAAATCTTTTGTAAAGTCATATAATCCTTAAAGTCCTATCCTCTGGCATGACGACTGTAGAGATCAGTGCCCTGAGTGAAAGTATGAATTGCTAAAAATGACTAGAGAAAAGAATTGTGAGGATGAAAGTTAGAAAATCTTTCATAAAAGAGTTACAGTTAAACATTTATGGCTTGGACTGTATTTTTAAGCACCTGGAAAATTTTTCTCTTGCTGTGGAAAAATCGCTGACCTACTCTAAGAACAATGCGGAAAATCAATTGTTAAAAATGCTTTAAAATGTGAAAGTGAGTATTTTTGTGGGAAAAACACATACCAATTCACAAAATTTAAATTAGCCTCTCTATTAATTCAAAAATTGTAGGCTTTATGTTTCTTATTGTAGGCTCCATTAGCTTTGGCTCTTAGACAAATCTCTCAGCTGAGTTCTCTATGAACAGTTTCTTGCCTTCAATGTGACAAAACCTGTATTTCAGCAATTTTGCATTAAGATTCCTTTAATCCTTCTGCTAAACAAAGAGTTAAAGACAGAGAATGAAACACAGGTCTAAGGGGAAGTGAAAACTTCCTTTACAAAGAAACACGCATTTAACTTCCAGTAGTTATATCACAGCAGTGTATTTTGTGTGAATAAATTTCTACCTATAGCCTCCATAATGTTCCTTTATGTTGTCTATAAATATAAACTGATATAATTTTAGAAAAAAAGAAATGACCAATAGTCAACAGGAATTT
The DNA here is from genome assembly GCF_000276665.1 of Chinchilla lanigera. Lineage (NCBI taxonomy): Eukaryota > Metazoa > Chordata > Mammalia > Rodentia > Chinchillidae > Chinchilla > Chinchilla lanigera. The sequence continues at coordinate 5,315,096 of NW_004955502.1, forward strand.
CTGAGGGCTTATTACCTTACCAGTTTGTTATAGGTAAACAAAGGAATTTATATATGTATATATATATATATATATATACACACATACACATACATAATATAGATTCAATAAATAGAAATATACTCAACATAAATATTAAAATACATAATTGAATGATATATAACATAATTATGGTATATTAAATATAACTATAGAAATTATAATTAATGTCTTTATAGATAATATACCATACTAATTATAATCATAACAATGTAATAATTATAATATAGTACATATGTATATAGTAGGTACATAGAAAATCAAATAACAAATGATTTTATGATTTTTCTTCTGAACCACTTTAGTATTTTACAATAGTCTGGGAGGCTAAGGCAGGATGAATTCCTTTGATCTAGCCTGAGTGACTTAGTAAGACCCTATCTCAAAATGCAAAAGAAAGATAAGGACTGACGGTAGAACTTAGTGTGAAGGCCCTGGATTCAGGACCCAGGACTGCAAAAACAAACAAAACAAATATTTTTGGAGTAGTGTGCTTTTCAGATTCCAAATAAGCACTGCAGTCTTTTGATGTTCGAGCCTTAATTCCTTCATTTGCAGTTTGCTTGTTTCTACCCAGTACATCGAGCACCTCGTATGCATGTGATAGAAACTCAATAAGATGAGGAAGAGCGGGAAGGAACTAGATATGACCTCCCCGTAGTTACCACTGTGAAAGGAGATGCATGTAAACATTCCTGAGTAAAGGAGACACAGACCTCAGCACAGTTATAAAGACAGAATACATAGGGGTCGATTAAACCTGTAAATTCACTGGCACAAAGTCCAGGAGAGGTGCCTGGGAGCCCTTGAAGTTCTTCTGTTGTAGGGCTGGTGACCAAGGAAAAACCCCACATTTCACATCATTGGTATAGTCTTTCAGTGAGAGAAAGGGCCTGATCTGCCTGGTACAAATAGAAATAGGCTCTGGGGCTAATGGTTAAACTAATTATGTGGATAAGAGCAGCAAACAGAATCTCACCCTGGGAGGGTCTGAAGACACAGTATTTAGAGAGATATGCGTTTTCCAATTTGGTGTATCTCCAAGGGAAATAAAATAGCAGAGCAATGTAATTATCATAGAGGTAACATTTGTCATTGGAAAGCTCCGTGTGATTCAGACTTAATTGGCCACTTCATGTTTTTTGATTATTAAAATAAAGTCAAAGCATTGATTTGGATGTTTAAAATTTTTTAATTGTAAAAAAAAATTCAATAAGTTGACTTGGAGCCAAAAACAGCCTGTATTTTGTTATTTTGTTGTTCAAACCTGTTGGTTTACACATATATAACTCCACAAGCACTACTCTGAATACAGTTTTCATCATGGGTGGCTATTCCTTTTCAAACCCGTGCTGCCCAATGCCTGTTCCACATCTGCTTCTCCTGGGTGAGCTTTGTTGGGGGTGTTTGCTGGGGCCTGAAGCTGCTGCGTCCCTGAACATACAGCTGGGCTTCGGTTCCTGCCTCTGCCACCTTCAGGAACAACTGCAATGGGAGAGTTAATCACTTAGTCTAAGCATTTAGCCCTGCTGCTGAGAAACAGCTTTCAAGTAGGAAGAATTTTTTTGCTCATTGAGAGTCTAAGATTAACATAGATTTTCACACAATCTTAAAAAGTGCAGCAATCAAATCAGGATGTAAACTCTGACAATGAAAGATCATGTCTGTTTTGTAGAGTGTATTCCGAGTGCCCAGAAAAACACTCAAAAGAGTCAGCTTATGTTTGTTTACTATGTAATAACTGAAGACCTAATATTCCCAGAATTAGATATGGTGAAGCCTAAGTGGGTTTGGCTCTCACACATGTTCAGTGCTCATAAACAAAAATTTAAGACAGATAGAAGGGAAACAGTGAGGCACAACAGAAAACGCTTGCTTCACATTGCTGAAATTTTGCGGAATGCAGATTGAAGACAAAGGTGACAAATGAGCAGGTCAGGAAAGTGGTGGGGGGTGTTTTATTAGGAGCAGATTCCAGGAGATGCCCAACCAAGCCAGAGACTTGACGTAAGTGAAGAAGGAACGTGTGGCCACCTGGGAAGGATCACAGGGCATGGAGGGAGTTGTCTGCACAGAGCATGTGAGACAGGAGCACACCAGACGAGTCTACAGGGCAGCGCACAAGTCAGGGTAGTTGGGGCGGAGTGAGCTAAGCGGGAGTTGGGAGCTGGCTTCATCAAGAGTGACATCACACAGCTTCATTTTAGTGTTGAAACAATAACTGGATTTTATTATAACATTAGGATATTTGAAAAATATCCATATATAT